>NC_084643.1:19090450-19332950 GCF_019802595.1 Syngnathoides biaculeatus | reverse complement strand
ATTGCAGCCTGTGGCTTATGACGGAGCCGAGCTGTGCTGATTTGTGTTCACAGTTGAGCCGGCACGCTTAATGCTCGGACGCGACTGAGTAATGCATTCTCGGCTGGGTTCTTCAGAGCCGCCCCCGTCACAAAGCCCAACGCACAGCCTTCGCGGAAGATGTGACAGCTGAACGCGGCGGCTCAGTTGGTGTGGCTGAGTTTTGGCCCAACGTGCTATATAAGGAGGGGTGGAGCCGAGCTATGTTGCAGGGTGAGTGAGACATTGTTGTCTGGGCGACGCGCACATCGACACATTTCATACGCGGATCTTTTGTTACGTTATGAGAGAGACCGATTACGTGGTCCACCCCAAACTATTATTTTTTTTAGTAGCTGTATGCGCACATCAACACATTTCATACGTGGATCTTTTGCTACGTTATGAGAGAGACCGATTACGTGGTCCGCCCCAAACTATTTTTTTTTTGTAGCTGTATACACACCTGCCTGTTATTTTGAACCCACGAAGCTCTTGTCCTTTGCACCAGTGCAATCCATTTTTCTCAACGAACAGGGTCTCTTTCAAACTTATGAAGGGTAATTCCATTCTCCTGAGTGTTCAAGCAATGTCCAGCAATGCAATGAGCCGGCATTTTGGCTACCACGAAGGAACAACAAGCTACCTTCACGGAGGTAAAATTAATGGAAACAAACGAGTCCACGAGGCGGCGCCACTGTCCTTTACGTCACTTCCTGCTTCTTCTCGACAACAAATTCCTGAGAGGATTTTCATGTTACAAAAAGCTGTATACGTCAAAATCATGTTTTGTGGTGAAAAAACACATGGGACCATATTGGCTGTGGGGTTTTCATTAATAATCTACCAAAAATCATCCGTTTGACGACACTTGAGCTTAAGTGAGTGACAAAAAGGCATGGCTGCTGCAGGTTGGGAACTTCGAGAACGACAACCACCACTAGAGAGGATTGCCACAGCCAGCCCCTTACTTCCGAAACCACCCAACCTTCAGCTCTTCTTGTGAACTGAATGAACCTAACACTGTAGGATCTCTCCGTAGATGTTATTTTTTTATCATTTCAGGGAGCTCCTGGGACAATCATTATGTCTTACTCTTACATTGTGTAAGATCTAAATTTGTATTACAGTGCTGATTCTTCATGTATTACAGACAGTAGATATAGTACATTTTACATGACTCAAACCAGCTTCTCACAGTTCTGGGGTTTGTGGTTCAAATCTCGAATCCAGCTTTACTCCTTAGAGTTTGCACCTGATTTCTTCATGTACTCTGGAAAAAGTAGCACACAATAAGAAGCTCATTTAGTGACATAGATTCATGCATTCTCATACAATGAACTGGCCACTAGTAACAGAACATACAAGACTTCAATACGTGGCATAATTAGAGAAAATTAGGCACATGTGAGGAGCTGCTGTCAGGATCAGCCGTGGACATGGCAGTGGCATGACTACACCCCTGACACAAACAGTTCATAGGTGAATGTGAGTGTCTGCATTGAGAGGAACCAAATGAGGAGAATGGGGCTTCTGATTCGTATGCCTCCCGGACACCTCCCTTATGAGGTGTTCCGGGTATGTTCCATTGGAAAGAGACCCCGGGGACGACCCAGGACACGCTGGAGAGACTACATCTCTCGGCTCGCCTGGGAATACCTCGGGATCCCCTTGATAGTTGTGATTGAAGTGACCCGACTTCGGAATTGGCTTTGTTCATAGATGCCGGGCCCGGCGTTGTTCATCACTGCCAGGTCAGGCATTGGTTGCCACTGCAAGGGCCGGTGTTAACCCCACTGTGGAGGTGGATTGGGCGGGGAGGTGGTTTGGCTGTGTGCGGGAGGAGAAAGGAGCTCTCCCCCACACCGGCCACCGGTGTCTGGGCACCCCTCCAGTAGTGACTTCGCCCGGCATGGGTCATCCTGAGTACGCTACACTCTGTCATACATTGTGTCGGCGAGTCTGTCGGTAGTTAGAAGTGATCCACACATCATCTAAATATGGCTCGAAACGATAGGGTAAAATTGTCCCGGTCACTTCACTCAACTGTGAGATGTTCTCTTCTTCGAAAAGAGCTTCTGTGTCAGAAGGGGCATCGGAAAAATCCGAAAATCTCTCTTTTTCCTCTCCAATAGCAGGTGCCACTTTGTGTTTTCCATGGCTAATGTCCCAGTGTGACATCTCCAAATGACGTTGCAGGCGTTATGGCCGCCACTGGGACATCGAGTGAGACTTTCGCAACTTTGCGCATTACTAACACGCTCTCTGCTCTTTTTTTTTTTTTGTATAGACATTGAAGTGAAGAATATATATAGTTTTCATAATATCTATTTTAAAATGCATATTGGGCTGTCAGTGGCCCTTTAAATAACTTGTTTTTGTAGTGTATTCAGTTGTAAATAAGTTAAACATGATTTGCAAATCATTGTATTCTGTTTTTATGTCCCAACTTAATTGTAATGGGGTTTGCAGTTTTATGTCAACAACTAATTTCCTAATCCATCTTTTGTATTAAAATAATAAAAAGAGCCTATTCATTAAATATAGAGCATTAAATTTCAATGTTGCTCCTGGAAGCCATCACCTTAACGTAGGGGAGGGGTTTGTGTATCCCAATGATCCTAGGAGCTTAGTTGTTGGGGACTTCTCACCCGTTCTAGGGTCACCCATGAGAATAAGGTCCTAGGTGAGGGATCACACAAAGCAAGGCAGTGGGACTATCCAATTTGTATTCACCCCTTTTAATTTGCATATTCTTTGTTTGTTTTTGTCCTTGAATTACAACATCCAAGCAATTCATCATCTCTGTGTCCTTTGAGTGAAAACCACTGTAGTCTTCTAGTGGTAGGGCAATATTTTATTTTGTTGTCTCATATACAAACACAGTAAATGGGGTGACTCCTAATGCCTGTTTGAAGACGTACCCAGAAACAGGAAATTACTGTTCTTGTAAGATGGGTTTCTCCTGACTTATCAACCAAAGCACAGTGTTATTCCATCTGGACAGATTGAGTATATCTGTGCAACTGAGGCCTGTCTCCAAAATCAGTGTATGAGAGTCTCCGAAGAGCTGTAGTCCAGATTGCACAAAGCAAAGGCTAAAGATGCAATTGCAATGCTTACTGACAAAATTCCATGAATCGGTTGCATTTTTTTATTTGTTGTACTTTATTTTTTAAAGACCAGCGTAAGACAAACCTCTCAGGTTCAATTATACGTTTCTCCAGGACCTAAACAAATGACAGCATCAGAGCTAACTCACATGGCAAGGTGAAAACATAACCAATACACACAAAACAGCCACAGACAATATAAAGAAGATATTCTAGGTACAACATTTTTTTTCTGCTTTTGTTGCAGCTGTTATGCAAGTTTTTGTGGTTAGGAAAAACTCCCATGTCAGTTCTTTTTTCTCAGTTCATCAGAAAATTTCTTAGATGGGCCACCGCAGGGTGCCCAGTTGCCAGGGCGGCTCACTGGGGCCGTTGGAGTGCCCTGCATCCCTCGGTGTGCGATGTGTCCCTTCCACCAGGTCATTCTTGGATGGATCCACCATTCGCTTGATCGGGCGGGTTCCTTAGCCCTCGCAGAACAGTCAGAACAATTACAGGACACCAATGTCAGGTTTGATGCAATTATAACAATTCACATGCATGAGTCCACAAGCACACACACCTGTGACTCTTTCATTGGGTGTGAGCCACTCACTTATTGCAACAAATAACTCATGAATATGCAAATTGCTTGTGTAACCGCTTATTTATACTCTCATCCAATAGACTTTTATCATTCACTGAACCTTGTGACACCCTTGGCAGCAATAACTGAAATCAACCATTTGGAATAATTGGTGATGAGTCTTTCACATCGCTCTGGAAGTATTTTTTCCCACTCCTCTTTGCGGAATCGTTTCAAGTGCGCCATATTGGAGGGTTTTGTAGCATGACCTGCTTGTTTAAGGTCACACCACAGCATCTGGACTACTCCAAAACCTTTTTTTAAGCCATCCAGAGGTGGACTTGCTGGTGTGCTTTGGTTTGTTGTTCGGCTGCATCATCGAAGAGCACTTGACTGTGAGGGCACAAACTGATGGCTGGATGTTCTCCTTTGGATTTTTTGTGGTACACAGCACAATTCATTGTTCCATCAATTTCAGAAACTTGTCCGGGTCCTGAGGCAGCAAAGCAGTCCCAGCCCAATACACTGCCACTATGTTTCTATGTTGGCATAATGGTCTTCTAATCAAATGCTGTGCCATTTTTACACCAGATGTAATGGATGAACAACGAGAAATACCTTCCAAATAGTAACATTTTTGTCTCGTCAGTCCACAGAATGCTTTTCCAAAAGTCTTGAGGATGTTTTCCGGAGACTTTGTATTCTTTGCTGACAACAGGGGTGTGCACCTGGAAACTCTTTCATGGATTCCAGTGTTTTTCCTATGATAGAGTCGTGAACACTCACCTTAACTCAGGTCACCGAGGCCTGCAGGTCTTTAGATATTGTTTGAGGTTCTTTTGTGACCTCCTGGATGAGTCGTTGTCGCACTCTTGGAGTAATTTTAGAATTTTAGTTGGTCATCCACTCCTGGTAGGGTTTGCCATTGTTCCCAGTTTTCTCCATTTCTGGAAAATTGGTCTGAGAGTGGTTCGTGTGGCACATTGTGTTTGGACTGGAATGGCTAAAACATAAATAACATGTGCAGTTATAAACATTATTTTTGGCCCATCCAATACATAACACACAACATTTTTAAAAATACTTTACCCCAAAAATTCTTGTGTGACTGGACATGTGTAACATTTGCCTCGTTTAAGTTCTTATAGTAACATCAATTCGCTAGCGGAGGGCGCTGTATTGCAGCCGCCGGCCGATGCTGCCCAGCTCCGTCGCAGAAGATGCAGTACAGTGAAATGTATTAAGTGTGAGAACTGTTACTGAATGCTATTTATGTGCTGTGAGCTATACGTGTATTCTGTGCTGTTTACAGGTGAGATACTTGGGAGTGGCCGGGGGGGTGGGGGGGCGTTGCCGCCTTTGAGATGCATTGCTGTCGAACTTGCATAGCGTTTCTAAGTTTTAACACATTAATTGAAAATGATTAAGCCAGAGTTAAAAAAAAAAGTGTTAATGAACAGGAAGAGAGTGTGCAACTTCCTGTTGCTTCACAATAAGAGCTACAGATCGTCAGGAGTGTCTAATCCGGCTGTATTATCTTAAATGTTTAACTTGTCATATTTGATTACTGTATGTTCTTGAACACCGGAATTAGGATAGAACTCACTTATTTAAAATATTGTTTCGAAAAGTTTTGTTCAATACATTTGTTAGCTTACATGCTGTGTGATTCAGATTCGCAGAAGAAGCTGCAGTACATTGAAATGTATCGCGTGTGAGAACTGTTAGCGGATGCTATTTATGTGCTGTGAGCTGGACGTGTATTCTGTGCTGTTTACAGAAATAAAATAAACACCTTTAATATGGTGCACAAAGAGTTGGTTGACTCCAGTCTTTAAAGTGTAACATTCTCATGCTGGAGTCCCAAAGCTTTGGAAATAGATTTGTAACCTTTTCATAGTTTTGTAGAAACGTAGGTGAGCGAAATAACTACTTGACAGAGTCTTTAAGTCAAGAGGGCGTGTGATTTTTGAATAGTCAAGAATGAATTGTAGTAATGTTTGAAGATGATGGAAGGATGAATGACTGCTTAGCACATCTGTATCCACATTTATTGCATTCCAGGGATCATCATTTGGTTTGCTTATGTCAAAATATTTGAAGAGGGCAGGCTGCCTTACGTTGAAAAGGACATGGCCTAGAAATCGGTGTTTCAACAAGACAGTGATCCCTAACACATGAGTAAAGATGCAAAGTCTTGGTTACAAACCAACAAAGTTAATGTCATGAGGTGACCAGGCCAATTCCTGGACCTTACTACAATCGAAAACTCATGGGGCTATGTTAAAAAAAAGAAGCAAAACCAAGAAATGTGAATGAATTGTCAAATATCGTTAAGGAATCTTGGACTGGAATAAAAGATGAACGGTGCAACAATTTGGCTGATTCCATGTCGCTCAGATGTGAAGCAGTTATAGAAAAAATTGTGGACATACAACATTATTAGTTTACTGATTCAAACGATTAATAAATCCTACAAACAAAAAGTTGTACAAAATAGTTTTGAGCTTGTAAAGTCAATGGTATTTTGGAACACACCCCTTTTCAACAAATTGCCCAATTGTAAAGGTTTAGAGTCTATATCATGAACGATGGGTCTTGTTGTTTTTCTGAGAATCTTCTCCACCTTCTGGTAACTTGTCTGACATGGAGCAAGAAAAAATATACTGAAAATGTGGATTAATTGGGTTAGTCACTTTGGACTACTATTATTTTGAACACTACTGCAGCCCACCAGCACCAGGTGTTTCTCATATTATTGTCCAGGTGTTAAAAAAAAATCACTAAGGCCTGGTATATATATATATATATATATATATATATATATATAAGGATTTCTCTAATCTCAAAAGATGTTTTATCTGTGAAAGATCCCTGACATAACGGGAAAAAAATTCAGGCATTTAACAGTTTTGGCCATATTATGTTTTGTGTGCTCCGATTGTCATGGTCTGTGTATGAGTTTTGATTGATGAATTAATTTTGTTCCGTGTTATAATGACAATTTTGTTTCATGTTATAAGGACATTCTTTACCCCACTTATAAAAAAAAAACCTGTTCATTTTAACAGATTTTAATCAACAGTTGCGCATGAAAAAAATTTTATTCAAAGGATTATTTATTTCAGTGCTGGCATCACTGGTGTCACAGACGTGGAGGATTCGTCCCCCACTGCTGGTATCTCCTCTGGTGTCCCCAGCATCTCAGACACAATTATGCTCCAACAAATGGCCCCTGCTGCTTGCCCGACTGGCCATGTCCTCACCCGAGCTGGGTGGGAGACACAAGAGGAGATTGTGAGCCAGAAAGGTGGCAATTATTCCCTTGATCAATTTATAGCCATCCTCACAAATATCAGTGAATATCACGATATACACTGGTTAAGAAGGAAGTTCTGAGTTCTTTCATCTTTTACATTGTTTAAAGCAAATGTTGTTGGGCATGAATTGTTCATCAGTGCTAATTGTTCATGTGTCTCTTGACGTACAAATTTATAATAACAGTTTCCCGGCATCACATCGAAGTGTCACCAAAGCATGAACAGCTGCAGAAATGTATAAACTAGCCTTGACATTGCCGTGAGTTGTACATGAGGCTAGTGGGTTCTTTTATTGTCGTATTTCGTTTTTGTGAGTCATGTCACAAGTGATGTCTTGTTGAATGCTTTGGCTTTTTTAGACCTTCAAGATAGAATAGAAAATTCATGGAGGAATTTTTGTCAGAGCGGCTGTCTGTTGTTTGTATTGAGTACAAATATTTTGTCGTAATGGGGTACATTCGCATTGACAATCACATGGAAAAAACATCCATAGAACTTTCTGCCATATTAGACACATTTGACCTATCAAAATCTGAAAAGTCCAACTCACTCTCAATGTCACATATAAGACCTGGTCATATCTAAGGATGTTGAAATTCTTTCAATCGTCATTAAGGATATGGCTATTTCTGACCATTTTTGTGTACTTTTTGAATTACAGATTCTTCCAAAAGTTCAGACAACCTCAATGTCTATTAAGAGGGTTAGGTACATAAATGAGAGTACTGCCATTAAATTTATGGAGACTGTAGCTGTGAATGCTGAGACACCTGGTGAACTTTTGGACAATTTCATCTCTAAAATCTCAAATGGCTTAAATGCTGTCACTCCTGTTTAAACTAAGACCATCCTGGGGTGACCTAGAACATTGTGGAGGGACATTGATGGTCAACAGCTCAAATCAAAGTGTTGGAAAGCAGAACTAAAGTGGAGAAAAACTAAACTCAACTTTTGATATAGTAGTTCATAATATACTGCTGAACAGGTTGGAGATGTGGGTAGGACTAAATGGAAAGGTCCTTAAAAGGTTTGGGTCCTTTTAGAGCTTTTTTTTTTTTTTTTTTTTTTTCGATGTTTCTACGTGCCTTGTTTCTATTTTCTAAAAATCATTGTTTTGTAATTCCTGGACTCCGGTTGGGCCTCCCTGCTTCCCTGCACTCTCCTCCACCAAGTTTTGCCTTGGACCTAACTTCATGAAAATGCAACTATGAAACAGATCATCTCAACACAGAACACCACACGCATGAACGGTCTGTTCCAGCGTTTAAATTAAACGTTGATGAACGCTGGTCTCGGTGAGAACTTTTGTGCATGTTCAAAACTTTTTTTCCGGATCGGCGTGTTCCGCCGATTCCCAGCGATCATTGACGTTCACTGGCGTGGAAACAACGCTACTCTGGGGCTATTCCGGCGACCATGGGCGACTACCAACGTTTCCTCAAACGCTATAGGACGCTGGCCAAGACATCATGGTGTGACGGGGCCATATGGACAATTTTATGGGATATTCTTAATAGACCCAGAGATTGACAAGATTGTTTGAAGTGTATGGTTGGTAAGGGACTAAACTATCACAAAAACAGCCCTGTTTTCATATGTACCGGGCTTAAACAACTTTGTATGGCATTGACTCATTCAAGGCCCAGAAATAATATGAGCAGAGAAAAGAATTAATAAATTTTTAGTAGCCTGCACACAAATTAAAAAAATATTTATACCTTTTTTTTCCTCACATCTAAAAAAAAGAGAAGCTTGTTTGTCTTATGGTGAGATCATAGAGTCTTTAATTAATACTTAAAATGTTAACTTATCCTAGATCCAGACAGATGCACTGAGACGCTGATGCTTTTTAGAAGTTTAATTCCCCCCAACACAACAGGTCTCTGCCAAGTGTCAACTAAGCCGACAACATCATTTTCTCATCTGCTGTTTTTTTTGGGAGCTCCAAATTCTCTTCCAATGTGGGCACAGGGGATGGCAGTGAAGGGGACCGCCACAATGCAATTCCCACAGAGCTTCCTCGTTATACAAAAGGGAAATTCAAGCATCATGCACATGTCTCAGACCAAATGAGCCCACTTATACAATTGTAAGCTTGACAATAACAGAATTCTTATGAGCGCTCCCCCCACATACACACACCCGAGAGCCCAAAAGCAAAGCTGTCTGCGGGAACAGTTTATATTTCCCTCAGAGTGAATGACAATGTGACAGTGACTGATGGGCTAGTAGAAAAATGAGCAACTGGGGGAGGAGAATGGTGTTAAGGCTGGAGGAGGAGTCACACGGACAAGGACAACACATCCATCTCATAACCAGGGGGCTACATTAATGCTCATTGTGATGCTGATGTTACTCTTTTTACACCTGGGCCACTGCCAAGAGGTAGAGGTGACTTCTTTATTCTGAATGTTGCTGGGTGTGACTAGCTGGATAGCATCTGATGGAATTGTTTCAAAAGGGACAATTTCGACTGTGAGACCACACCGAAGCTACTTCCCTGCACCACACTAAAAGAATGTTGTACCTATTGTATTTCCCTGTCATAGCAAAAGCTGACAGCAGGTACTGCTCTGGGACTGGATTGAGTACTACTTCAGTATACTGTATAGGAGGGGTCACAAATATTGTGCCTGCCCATGACAGAGTTCTACCAAGGAGCAAATGAGGAACTGGCAGGCCTGTTCTAAAAATAGCTCAACAATGATTTACTGATTTTGTGTTAATAGTGACAGTGGAAAGACAAAAAAAAATATATATATATATATACACTGGATATATTTATTGACTACAAGATTGCATATTTATTGATCTGTTACTTACCTTGTGAAATTATTGTTGATTATTATTGTGATTTGCCAAATATAACTACAAAAAATAACATAATACCATTTTGAGCAAATGTGTTATTTAAGGGCGGTGTACTTGTCACCATTCACATTAATCACTTTCAAAGGAAGTAGCTCTGAGTTTCAAAAAGGTTGGTGTCTGCTGCTGTCTTCTTCTTTTCCTTTCGGCTTGTCCCATTTGGGGTCACCACAGAGTGTCATCTTAGATGAACGCATATTTGTTTGGCACAGTTTTACACCGGATGCCCTTCCTGATGCAACCCCTCTGCATTTAGCCAGGGAGAGAACCTTACAGCACCTGTTATTCCCAAACGGTCTCCCATCCAAGTACTAACCAGGGACAAACCTGCTTAGCTTCCGAGATCTGACAAGATCAGGCGTTCTCAGGGCAGCATGGCCTTAAGCCTTGGTGACTGCTGCTGTAACAGGGCAAAAGACAAGCCACAAAACAATGTAAATTCCGTTCTGATAATAATTTTATTTTAATTTTAATTTCTGAAAGCATTTTAAGCATTCATGTTGGGTATAGTTTTTCAAAAGGGTTTTGGAAAAAAAGAGCAGAGCATACTGGAAAAATAAACTTAATACTGTACATATTGTAGAAATTGTTTCCTCATCTACAGTATTACATTTTGTCAGTGGTTGGTTAATTAATGTATTGGCACCTGTGTAATGAATTTGACTTAGACAGTCTCCTCCATGTCTTGTTAGCAACTCTGGAACTATTGAAAACATTCTCTAGCTTCATTTTAAATCAAGCCAAATGGTGAATGGATTTTTCACCTGTATAGCACTGTTGTACTGTCAGGGTGGAAGTACTTTAATGTTGTCTCCTCTTTCAGCTGCTGATAACAGTATTAGGAGCAACAGGAGGTTGAGTATCTTGCTCAAGGACATTTCGATCGGGTCACAAGGACATGGAGAGGAGTGCAACGTTTGGGTTGGGACCACTGTGCTCCCCAAGCCGCGCCAACCCCATATGCTATATGTCCTTTTGGTGCCCTTTGCCTTAGACCACAGTGCGGGAACAGAATTACTATTATCCATTCTTTGATTTACCAAGCCGCCTATCCTCACAAGGGTCACCGGAGCGCTGGAGCCTATCCCAGCTAACTTCAGGCAAAAGACAGACTACACCCTGAGCTGGTCACCAGTCAGTCACAGGGCACATATCAACATAATCACTGAATGGGAATCATTTAAATTGAAATCATGTTTGGCATTTTAATAATTTAACCAGATATAATGCAAGAATCGCTGCCAGATACTTAAATATTTGCTTTCGCACAGCAGTCGTCTATGAAACCAGCATTGTAAGAATATACAGTATGTTATGGAAGGACATACCTGTTTTTTCACTGATGCCTAAATTCTGTCAACAAACCCTACTTGACTTAGACAAAATGATTTTCAAGTTCGCATGAAAAAAAAAAATCTATGCTACTGCATTTCACCATTCCAAAGAAGCATAGTCTATGGATATTTGAATATACTGTAAACAAACTACTATGATTATTTTTGTCATATTGTTACATGTGTGAACTTGTTGACTCTGGTCAACAGTATAAATTAGTGTTAGTGATTGTTGAAGATATTTGTCAGTGAATTTGCTTCATCCATAGTACTCTGTCGATGTTACCACTATGTTTACCTTTAGCTTGGAATATTAAGTTGCGATGTCCTTTCATTTTTTTCCATTTGTTTAATATTTTAGTTGTACAATAATGTAATTGATCTGTGCATAGCTTCATAACCTCACCTTTGAAAATTAGATTTACCTGATCTCACTGTCTTCCCTCATGGCAGTTGTCAAGGCACATTTGAACATCTGAAAGGTCACATATGCAGGTTTTTTTTTTTTGTCAGCAAGGTTTTGGTTCAAATTTTTATCAGGCCGACTAGATGCTGCCATACACAGTACTGTATATGCATTAAGTCAGTAGAAGTAAATCAAGAAGTAAGGCATTCATCATGTTGACAGCTCACCGTTTCTTCTGACAACCGTTTGCCTTTATCTTTTTCAATTTTACGTTCACAGAACAGACAAATACTGATTATGTATTCATCCTAGCCTAAAGCCATCTTCACATTTCATTGCTTTGTAGCTGTTTTTCTCTACTCTGGAGCTGCCACTTCCTCATTTAAGCTACTTTGCATGTGTGGAACAGCAGCAATCTAAACAAATGGTCAAGGACCCCACTGAGAGGTTGGTTTCTCAGTTTCCAAATCAGCCTGGAGCTCTGTGTGGAGGAAGAAGGTGATTTGACGAGCGACAGCGCAAAGAGCCAAGACAAAGCTGCACATCTCTGGCTGGCTTCAGTATTTTGGCATTGATTTACATATATAGATAGTTGTACAATACAAAAATCAAGCTTGAAATGAAACATGCGAAATGGCATTCAGTGTCTTCTTCAGTAAACGTTATTTAGTGTGTTGCTCAAATATGTAGAACAACAATAACACATGCACATACACTATCACCTTGGTGCTGACTGTAGTGTGATCGGGAGCAAAAGCAACACTGTGCCTAATTGTGTCTTGGAGCAAGTGTGCTCGTATCTCTGGAGATCTCATTATAAGATCCACAAGCTGTTCAAGCACAGTAGTTGTACTCTTTTGCACGTCCCATCATCTTTTACAGGTGTCAGACCGCTGCTTTGCTTATCACTGTGCAGTATTGACAGAATAAAGCATCTATTTTTTACTAGGAAACAGCAACATGCACAGACAGAGATGCACACAGCCCAAGTTTCTTAAAATGTTAATAGCACTTGTCAGTGTAAGAGCTATTTCCCTTGCACATGAAGTATGTTTCAATATAAAGCGAGTCCTCGGTCTATGACTGAGATCCGTTCCCACAGTAGCGACTTAACTCGAATTTTGACTTAAATCGGATTTCAGCGTTAAAGTCAAAATTTACGATGACCGCTGGGATTGGCTTCACCATTCCCATGACCCTTGTGAGGATAAGCAGATCAAAAATGGATGGGTGTCATATAAAAAGATAAAAAACAAAGTAAAAAATATTGAATATATATAATATTATTATTACAATATTATAATATTGAATATATTTTTACGTAAAAAATACAAGATGCTTCACTTACTATTAGGGACGGGAGGCTGGGATGGTGAAGAATGAAGTCTGGCTGTGCCCAGCTATTGCTAAGGAAGCCAGTGCAGCCGTTGCTTGCGGTAAATTCCTCCTCAACGTCCTCTCCTTTCTGCTCTTTCAAAGTTAAGCAAATATGCCGCGGCTTTTCCCTTAATGAACATGAGGATGATATTAAGCCTGCGTTGATTCAGATCCTCGATCCATAACATAAGTCTTCTTCTTTTCCTTTGGGCTTGTCCCGTTAGGGGTTGCCACAGCGTGTCATAACGTAAGTAATTTTTCCATTTCAGCTACGATCAAAGAATGTTGCTTAGTTTTTTTTTTACTTCACAAAAAAGTTGCATCGTGATCACTGTTTCCCTCATTAGGACAAAACCCTTCACGTGCCTTAAAATATTGCCTTTGTCCTTAATAATAATCACCATGGTCATCCGACTGAAGCCCAAGTCTTTATGTCTGTTGGTGTTAATCCTTTCTCTGTTTTTTTTTTTTTTTTTTTTTTTTTAACGATGTTAAGTTTCTGTTCCACGGTCAAAAAAAAAAAAAAACAAGTTTCTTCTTTTGGGCAATATTGTGTAATAATAATGTGTAAAAAGGAGGGTGAAAAAGGCAAATAAATTCCCAGCGCATAAACACCAATAAGCCATATGCCTGAGCTAAGCAGAAACACAATGGTGCTGGGGCCATAAGGGTGTACAAGACTCAGATGTTGTAAAGTCGAAAACGTCTTAGGTCAAGACCGTCTTAAACCAAGACCTCCCTGTATATTTATAACTAATCCGCATAGACTTTAAAACTATTAAAGAATGGCTAAAAATTACCCAAAAGAACTATTATATTCTGGAAATAAAATCCAACAATAAAGTTTTATTGTGTCAAATACTGTGTGTTCTTAATTTTATTTGTCTCTTTTATGACATTACACTCATTTTCGTAGAGAAAATTTTTATTTTTATTGTGATACAGACTATTGTATATTTTTTTCCAGATTGAGAATCCCAATGTTGCTTTTTATGTGCTAAACGTTGGCATTTTGGTCATCGTATATTGTCATTGCAATGTCCTAATAAGAACCCTCAATACTACCAAATGTTCATCCTTCTTAGTCGATTCATCTCCAAAATTTCTTGTATCGTGTAGTCCCTTTAAAAAAAGCAATGTAATTCATCCTGACATTACCAGTACATTTAAAATATTTTGAACATCGTTATTTAATCAAACTGAATAACTATATAATTTTCTCATTTGAATCAGATAATTAGAGCTTTAATGACAGCAAAAATGATCCGGAGAACACTGACTACTTTCTATCCTTTGCAGTGATGTCATTGATTATTTTCAGTGACTTTTTTAGGAAGTCAAAAGTGAGTTGAGAACTGGAAACGTTACACAGTGGTTAACAGTTAGTTTTTAATTATAGTTGTGGTCTGACACTGGAATGGATTACAATGGTAGAGTGGGAGGAAAATGTACATGAACCCTTTGGAATTTCTTAAATTCTGCATAAATTGGTCATCAACTTTAATCTCACCTTCATCTAAATTACAAGAATAAACATCCATTTTCTGTACCGCTTCTCCTCACCAAGGTTGCGGGTGTGCTTGAGCATATCCCTGCTTTCTTCGAGCAATAGGCGGGGTACACCCTGAAGTGTTTGCCAGCCAATCGCGGGGCGCATGGAAACAACTAAACCAGTCGCATCACATTAACAATTTTGAGTCTTCAATCAGCCTACCGCCCATGTTTTTGGGATGTGGTAGCTTGGGAACTGCAGAAGGTATGGGAAGAACATGAGGAAGATAACCAGTGGTCACTCTACCGCCTACAACGGTAAACAGTCTCCTAAAATTAATACCACACAAGCAATTATATATGCTTTAATTGAAAATAACATGCAAACATTGACAGGGATGAAAAAGTAACTGAACTCATGCATTTGATACAAGTTTGACGTTTCTTTGGGCGCAATAACCTCACACAAATATTTCCTTGTAGTTGCAGGTCAGGATGATCATTTAAATTTGTTGTTTATATTCCATGGTGGCTAACCGGGTGGTTACTGCGGTTACGAGTTCTCTAGTTGTACAATTTGTTTTCATCATTGGAGATGTAATGCGACTTAGTTACAAAGAGACCATTTGGTAAACATTAGATAGTCTACTACAGACTTTCTTTTAGCAACTTTAACAAGTTTGTCTTTGAGTTACTCACTGGAGAAGTAAGTGTGATCCATAGAGCATGGAGGCAATGACACACGGAAACTTAGCCGGAGTACAAATCAAGCGTGGATTCCGTATGCCGCTCCCATCAATCCACCTCACAAATCCACTCACTCTACCCAACAAAATGGACGGGCTTCATCTTCTCACAAAGACCAGTAAATACATTTAGCCACCCTGTGCTTCACGGACACAAGGCTAGGTGAATTTATCCCTGATGGTGCCGTAATGCTTCTGGGATTCCAACAACATCGAGCAGGATTCCATCACAGAGCTCTTGGTGGAAATGAAAAGTGGCAAAATATGCTTCTATGTCATCAAAAACGGTGTATCAATGTCTCGAAGCTCAACACACTGCAATTGATTCAACGCACCACGTGAGTTTAGCTTTTTCAACCTCACCAGTCTCTACATTCCTTCCAGGGCTTATATGAATGCCCCACTGCTAATGCTCACTGAACAAGAAAACAAACCCAGATTCACACTACATTATTTTCGGGGACTTTGACAAAGAGAAACACAATTTTAGACCACTGCTATATGACGCATACTGTTCCATCCCTGTGCACCTCTGGGCTCATCTGGTTAATTCATTAAATACCAAAATACTGGCAAAAAACTTACATGTGAAAAGCTTATAATGAAAACAGTGAAGGAGTGGACAAATGAAGAAAAGGTAGGACTTCAAAACTGTTTAAACTGCACAGACTAGAGTGTCTTTGAAACTTTAACCGTCATCCGAGATTAATATACATAGCATGTCACATCCTGTAACGGTTTCTGTGAAGATGTCTGTGTACCAACAAAGACGTTTTGCATGTTCATTAACAACAAGTCGTAGTTCATTGCCAAATTTCAGCAACTCTGCTAGGCTAAAGAGGACAACTATCAAAATTGGGACAGAGTACTATGCAGTTTAGAAATCAGATGACTAAAGAAATGACCACCACAAAGATATATTACGCCGGAAAGCTGGAAAAACACTTTATTCGCAATGACTCAATCTGGCAACGATTAAAGTTGTTAACAAACTACAAGTAATCATTCCCTCAAATGGAGAAAGCAGGACTAGCTGATGACCTGAACACCTTCTACTGCAGATTTGAAAATGAGATTTCAAGCCCCACATCCACCCAGCTGCACCACCGACCATTATTGCGCCACCGACTTCTGCATTGAGCTTTGATGAACGAAATTGAGACACTTCTTCAAACTACTAAAGATTAACAAACGGGTGGGCCCAGACTTTGGGTCCCCATCCTACCTAAAAGTCTGCATGGGTCAGCTCACTCCAGTTTTCACACAGATATTCAAAAGATCTCTGAACTGTGTAAAATAACATCCTGTTGCAAAGATTCCACCAGGATCCCTATCCCCAAGAAAACCTGTAATCTCAGGTCAGGCCAGGCTCCCTGATATCTGTGATCATATTTTGGATGGCTCATGCTGGACCACTTTGAGAAAGTCACAGGTCCCTTGCTGGAAAACTGGAGTTTGCCTACTGAGCAAAAAGGTCTGTGGGGAATGCAGTCAACACGGGACTGGATTCCATGCGAGAACCGAAATGAAGATCCTGTTTGTGGACTTCATCTCTGTGATCAACCCCATTATCCCCAAACTCCTCTCCTCTAAGTTTCTGCAGCTCTGTGTCTTGCCTACCTGTGGGTTTACAGTTTCCTGATGGGCAGGACACACCAGGTGAGGCCGGGGGACACCACCTCATCCATATGCGCCATCAGCACCAGAAACCCTGAGGATGTGCCCTTTCTCTGCTGCTCTTCTCTTTCTACATGAAACACTGCACTTCATTGCATTCGGCTATCAAACTCTTGAAGTTTGTAGATGACACCATAGTCATTGGCGTTATCAAGGACAGGGATGCGTCTGTGTACCAAAAGCAAATTTAGAAGCTGGAGCTTTGGTACAGCCAACACATAACCTGGAGCAGAAAATGCTCAATACTCCAGAGATGATGATAAATATCAGAAAGTATCCTTCCAGTCACACGGTTCAACCCCTTTATGTCCCAATGCTGGAACCTTCAAAATCCTGGGTATTACAGTATCTTAGGACCTGAAGTCGGGGACCAAGATCAACTCCATCGTGACACTGCTCACTTTAAATTGCATACCTTTATTGAAGTCTTGGCACCCTTTACACAATGGTCATTGAATTGGAGAATTGCTCTTTTATGTATTCAAACTGTTATAATTGCTAGAGAATTCTTCATCTTTTTGCACAATTGTCATAAAAAAGTGTACCATCATTGACACATTACTAAAAACAATTTATTGCTCATTTACTGTCCTCGGAATATCTTTGTATCAAACGTATTCCATTCTAAGTCTAAGAGAGTGGTTCCACCAACTGGAGACAAATTCCTTATGTGTTTTTAACATAATTTGGAAATAAAGTGATGATTCGAGAGTAGATAAAAATCTTCTTCTTCTTCTTTTCCTTTTGGCTTGTCCCATCTGGGGTCGCCACAGCGTGTCATCTTTTTCCATCTAAGCCTATCTCGTATATCATCTTCACGAATACCCACTGTCCTCATGTCCTCCCTCACAACATCAATCAAATTTTTCTTTGCTTTTCCTCTCTCTCTTTTGCCTGACAGCTCATCCTGAGCTCCCTTTACCAATATACTCACTCTCTCGTCTCTGAACATGTCAAAACAATCTAAGTCTGCTCTCTCTAACCTTGTCTCCAAGACATCCAACTTTGACTGTCCCTCTAATGAGCCCGTTTCTAATTCTATCCAAACTCAGCATCTTCATTTCTGCTACCTCCAATTCTGCTTCCTATTTTTTCTTCAGTGCCACTGTCTCTAGTCCGTACATCATGGCCGGCTTCACCATCGTTTTATAAACTTTGCCCTTCATCCTAGCGGAGACTCTTCTGTCGCATAGAACATCAGACACCCTCCGCCAACTGTTCCATCATGCTTGGACCCGTTTCCTCACTTCTTTACTACACTCTCCATTGCGCTGTATTGTTGACCCCAAGCATTTGAAGTCATCCACCCTCGCAATCTCTTCTCGCTGGAGCTTCACTCCTCCTCCTCTGACCCTCACATTCATGCACATATATTCTGTTTTACTTCGGCTAATCTCCATTCCTCTCCTTTCCAGTGCGTGCCTCCATCTTTCTAATCGTTCCTCCGCCTGCTCCCTGATTTCACTGCAGATCACAATATCATCTGCGAACATCATAGTCCAAGGGGATTCTAGTCCAACCTCATCTGTCAGTCTATCCATGACTACCGCAAACAGGAAGGGGCTCAACGTGGATCACTGATGCAGTCCCACGTCCACCTTAAATTCTTCTGACACACCAATGGCATATCTCACCGCTGTTTTGCTGCCCTCATACATGTTCTGTACTATTCTAACGTATTTCTCGGCCACACCAGACTTGCGCATGCAGTACCACAGTTCCTCTCTTGGTACTCTATCATAGGCTTTCTCTAGGTCTACAAATGCACAATGTAGCTCCTTCTGACCTTCTCTGTACTTTTCCAAGAGCATCCTCAAGACAAATAATGCATCTGTGGTACTCTTTCTAGGCATATCTCGTAGATACTTTCTTCTGTCCGGGGTCTAGCCTCCACTATTCTTTCCCATAACTTCATTGTGTGGCTCATCATCTTTATTCCTCTATAGTTTCCACACCTCTGAACATCGCATTTGTTCTTAAAAATGGGGACTACCACACCATTCTTCTGGCATCTTCTCTCTTGCTAGTATTCTATTGAATAAGTTGGTCAAATACTCCACAATCACCTCTCCAATTTGCTATACCTCCACTGGTATGTATTGAGGACCAACTGTCTTTGCCTATTTCACTCTATTCAGTGCCTTTCTAACTTTCTCCTGACTTATCATTGCCACTTACTGGTCATTGACGCTTGCCTCTTCAACTCTTACCTTCTCTGCTATTCTCTTCATTAATTAACTTCCCAAAGTACTCTTTCCATCTATGTAGCACACTACTGGCACCAGTCAACATATTTCAATCGCAATCCTTAATCACCTTTACTTGCTGCCCATCCTTCCCATCTCTATCCCTCTGTCTGGCCCACTTGTAGACATCCTTTTCTCCGTCTTTCATATCCAACCTGGTGTACATGTCATCATATGCCTCTTGTTTAGCCTTCACCACCTCTATCTTTGCCCTATGTCACATCTCAATGTATTCTTTCCACCTCTCCTCAGTCCTCTCCATGTCCCACTTCTTCTTCGCTATTCTCTTTCCTTGGATGGCTTCCTGTAATTTGGGGTTCCACTCCCAAGTTTCCTTCTCCCCTTTCCTACCAGAAGGCACCCCAAGTACTCTCCTGCCTGTCTCTCTGATTACCTTGGCTGTCGTAGTCCAGTCTTCCAGGATCTTCCGCTGTCCATCGAAACCCTGTCTCACCTCTTTCCGAAAGGCCCCACAACATTCTTCCTTTCTCAGCTTCCACCACATGGTTTTCTGCTCTACCTTTCTCTTCTTAATCTTCCTACCCACCACCAGAGTCATCCTACACACCACCATCCTATGGTGTCGAGCTACACTCTCCCCTACCACTACCTTACTGTCAGTAACCTCCTTCAGATTACATCGTCTGCACAAAATATAATCCACCTGCGTGCTTCTACCTGCGCTCTTGTAGGTCACAATATGTTCCTCGCTCTTCTGGAAATAAGTGTTCACTACAGCCATCTCCATCCTTTTTGCAAAGTCCACCACCATCTGACCCTCAAAGTTCCTTTGCTGAATCCCGCACTTACCCATCACTTCTTCATTGCCCCTGTTTCCTTCGCCAACATTTCCATTGAAATCTGCACCAATCACAACTTTCTCTCTCTCTGGGATGCTCAGGACTACTTCGTAGCTTCCTTCCAAAATTTCTCTTTCAACTCAAGGTCACATCATACTTGTGGGGCATAGCCGCTAATCACATTACACACAATACTCTCAATTTCAAATTTCAGCCTCATCACGTGATCTGATACTCTTTTCACCTCCAAGACATTCTTAGCCTGCTCTTCCTTTAAAATAACCCCTACTCCATTTCTCTTCCCATATACTCCATGGTAAAAGCTTTTAATCCCTGCTCCTAGGCTTTGAGACTTACTCCTTTTCCACTTGCTCTTGGATGCACAATACATCAACCTTTATTCTTTTCCACTTGCTCTTGGATACACAATACATCAACCTTTCTTCTTATCATCATGTCAACTAACTCCTGAACATTTCCGGTCATAGTCCCTACACACAGTTGTAGGGACTGTGCATGTCTCTTCTTCTGCTGACTAAGCCGCTTTCCTCCTATTTGTTTTGTCTTTGACCTACGTTTCCTGAATTTCTACCTACGCCTTGCAGATGAACAGTTCTGGGGGCGGGCGTAGTAAGCCCAGGCCACAACCTATCTGTTATGGAAGTAATTTGATGAACACTCATATTTGTTTGGCACAGTTTTACGCTGGATCCCCTTCCTGCCGCAACCCTCTGCATTTATCCGGGCTTGAGACCTCCATACAGGACGCACAGGATTTGTGCACCCCTTCGGGCTGCAGATAGAGTAGATAAAAATTAACTATAGAAATGCATGCATCCTGCCATGTTGGAGGAAATATATTGAATTTTAATTCTTGCGGTTATTTTAAAGAATTTTAAAATAATAAATAACCCTAACCTTGCGAAAATGCATGAATAGACACATTGAAGGTAAATATATATATACACAGCCAACAGAAGGTAAAAGCTGTGGACATGTCGTCCCAATTCTGTTCCAAAGGCCTTAAAAGCTGCTACCCCCTTGACTTGATACAACAAAGAAAATGATAGAAGGATGTATGGATGTAAAAGGCTTGTTCTCTTCGATGATGCATTGTTAAAGGCTCAACAACCATGACATTTTTTTTCCTAAAAAGTGATACTTATGGTGATTTTCCCCAATGCCAGCGATGAATGAAGGGTAATCAAGCCAAGAGTCACACATGCACGCCCACGCAAACACACACACACACCTGCACGCACACACGGGCAAAGACAAACACGTGCTCACAGTGGCACTGTTGTGTGTTTGTGTGTTGACATCTCAGCGGGCATGACCGAGTGTGTAAAATTAGGAGTGCTGACTCCAGCTCTAGCTGGTCTTTTTCAACATGGTTCAACATCTGCTCCATCCTCCTTGTACTGTGGAGTTCATTGTTTGTCTCATTCAAGTAATGGCAAAAAGTCCAGGTGTGGCTCCAAACACCAAGTTTAATTTTGTCTTGTAACACCAAGCAAAAATATCGAGTGAGCTTGTACCATGAAATCTAGGAAGTCGGGTGACCTGTTATTCAAAGTACAACTGTATTTCAATTTCTATCATTTAACATTTTTATTGTCAATGATCATTTGCATTGCTGTTTGTGTCAATGTCAAAGGCCCCTTGCGTGATTAAGAATCGTATGTTGCGCTTTTACCAAGTGATTTTCATTGAAATCATCCAAGGATTTGTAACCCTTGTAGTCGACAATTAATGCCAAATGGCTTTGACGACATCCTATCAGGTGGAAAATCAAATATGACAATCATATCATTTTGCACATATCTGAGTCTTATGTGAATGTGTATCATGTTTGGACTGGCTGGGAGATTCCGCGTTTTTAACCACTCTGTTGTGATATTAAGGACATTAAGTGCTGCAACTATTTGCTGACAACTAAAGCACATCAGAGAGTGAGAAGAATTTGTTACAATATGCAGGATTGGAAATTTTAACATTTTGACATTTCTCCACTACCACAAGAGATTAATAATGATGAGTATTTGAACGTACCTTACATCAAAGTATATCCAATATTTGTCCAGAAACAGTTCACTCAAAACTACAAATGTTAATCCAATAAAGTGGTGAAGACTATTTTACTTTTATTGCACTTTCATTATTTGCTTAAATATGACCTTATACATTTAATCAACGGATAAAGTGTTGCCCATTTGCTAATCAGACAAGGATGTGTTGTGGAGCCAGTGGTTGTCCTTGATCTTCGTACGCAGAAAACCGGCTGGTGGCATCCTCCTCTCCGAGGCATTAACGTGGAGACGAACGACACCAGATAAGGAGCGGAAAGTTACCATCCCGCCCCAGGACCAGACTGCGAGGGGGGGAAGCTACTTTTACCATGGACTCATACATAAATAAATAAAAATATAAAAACCTTGTATTACCGGGCAGCTCTTGTCTTCTTCTTTGGCTATCCTGCCAGAAGACACATGTCTCGTGTGCAGCAGATACCTAGATAAGACCCGGATGTCTGTATTGCACATTCCTTTGCAATAAATCCATTTGCTGTTAACTTTTTCTAATCATTGGTATATTTTCCTCGATTATCGAACACGCATAGGGTCCAAATTTGTAAATCCCTACAATTTGGTGACCCCGACTGTACGTCGAGGGAGGTAGACAAGCGTTGGCCGTCGACAGATGAGATCAAGAGAGACATATGAGAAACACAGCAGTGTTGTATGGACAAGTCGAGGGTGGTCGTCTGTACTTCTAACTTCTCCAGGTCGTGACCAAAACCAAAGGTAAGCAGAAGCCTGTTTACTGTCGAATTCTGCATATTGAACTGCCTAAATTTAAACAAGTCATTGGTCATCAGATTGTTCATGCCTCATATGAGTTATTGAGAATAAGAGATAAAGAGAAGTTGTATATCCCGTCATAGCTGACGTATATTGTAGACGTACAATTGTACTGTGAGGATGACCTGTTACACCTAAGGGGGATGGGATCCCTTAAACTCAGAGCGTTTGCCGTCGGTTTGAGCCTGGGACGTAACAAGGTGGTGTACGAAAAAAAACAGATCGTATAGGCTAATTTGTTGGGCGATAGGAATTCGGTTGGGTTTTGTCGTAGAAGAGTGACCAATAAATAAATAAATAATCATGGATGGTGAATTTGATCATGAATGTGCTGAATATAATCTGACTAAACATGAAATGTACATTGAAATTGAGCAGCAAATGATGCCTAATGTTGACAAAAAGAAACAAGATAAAGAAAGGAAGCGCGCATTAAAATAATAGCAAAAGCACAACTTGGGTAAAATTTGCAATTGGGACACCTAGATGAGACCCGGACGTCTGTATTGCACATTCCTTTGCAATAAATCCATTTGCTGTTAACTATTTCTAATCATTGGTCATATCTTCCTCGATTATTGAACACACGTAGGGTCCAAACTCGCAAATCCCTACAGTGGCTCGACAAGTCATCAGCAATCACTTTGACTTTAAAGATAACAAGAATCATTTGTTACCAATTTGTGTGGTGTTTTACGAAGACAACCTCAACAGCAGGCAATCAAAATATATAGAAGGAAAGTGAACAGATTTATCACTGAACTGAAAAAGATAAGTAACAAAGACAACACAACCTCAGGCAAATTTATAAATCGAGAGGTGAGAAATAAACAAGTACAGTACTGAACTACATTTTTCAGGTAACTGTACTTCAATGGGCGGCACGGTGCACCAGCTGGAAAGCGTTGGCCTCACAGTTCTGAGGTCACAGGTTCAACCTCATGGCTGGATGGATGGATGTACTTCAATGGAATATATTTCTGATGACTTTTTGTTTCTTGCTGTTTGATCACAAATGTGATATGTACTCTCTCCGCCTTGCATTGAAAACATTTTGTTTGTGAGTTAACGACAATGCAATATAAAAAGCAGGCTGCAGAGAAACTGGAAACAAAAAATACATGAAAAAGTACCCGATTTTTGTGCATATCTATTATCTAGTTCCAATCATCAAACAAGTCACTCAAAGACAACCCAGGGAAATGAAAATGCATTTTTCAAATGACAATTCAATTTATTAACTACAAAAAATCTTTTTTCAACTTTTCTGACCCTCTATGAATATCATGCTCCTGGCTTCCTGCCCAGGCTGGGCGTGGCCAGGCAATTAGTCAGAGCACACCTGCACCTTGTTCCAGATGACGCCTCCCAGTATATATAGGACTTGGGGGACGACTTGTCCTTCGCTAGATCGTCGTCCTTGATGCCTCGTTCCCGCACTCCTGTTTGCCTGACTTCTGCTCTCCGTGTACCGACCCACGCCTGTCCACTGACCACCCTCGTAAGCCTGCCGTACTATTACTTCTGCCTGGTTTGGACTGCCTACCTGAACACTGACCTTGGACTCAATAAAGGTTTCCTCTGCACCGTCTGCGTGTCTCTGGAGTCGTGCATTTGGATCCGCCCTCGTGCCCCATTCGTGACAGAACGATCTAGCCATAACATGGACCCAGCCAACTCCGAAGTCATCCGCCGTGCGCTGCAAGTTCAGGGCAAACGGCTGGTCGAGCAAGAGGCTGCTCTCCAGGTGACTAATCAACGGATCCATGCGCTCTGTGCCCAGCTGGAACCGTGGCTAGCTTCTCAAGTTAGCGCGGATGCTACGCCAACGAGGGTTGTTACGCCTGTGACGGAGCCTCCCCGTGCCGGCATAACTCCGCTCTTCCGACCAGAGCGGTTCTCAGGCGACTCCGGCAACGTCAAGGCCTTCCCGGCGCAGTGCGACCTCCATTTTGAACTGTAAGCGTCCACTTTTCCCACGGACCGCTCCTGTATCGCCTTCTTCATTTCCCACATGACGGGGAGGGCGGAGGCATGGGCCACGGCTGAATGGAGTCGTAACTCGGTAACTTGTCGTTCTTGGACGTCATTCATCTGCCAGTATGCGGCGCCGGAGCGTAAAGCGGCGGCCTCCCTCTTGACGCTTCGCCAGGGTCGTCGTCGCGTCTCAGACTACGCGATCGAGTTCCGGATCTGCGCCGCCGAGAGTCGATGGAACGAGGATGCCATGCACGACGCCTTTTTCCAGGGGCTGTCCTCCCAAATCCGGGGTCTCCTCATCGCTGCAGATCTTCCTCCTTTGCTGGACGCACTCATCGCGTTGGGCCTCAAGGTTGACCAGCGACTAGTAATGGAGGATCAACTAGCCGTGATGACTGAGGGAGGGGTCCAGTCCGGTTGCCGCCCGGTTGTCCACTGCTGAACCCATTCAGGTGGAGGGCCTCGACGGGCCAGCGGAGGAGTGTCTGCGCCGGTGACGGGAGGGTCGCTGTTTTTACTGCGGGCGGTTGGGACACTTGGTCACCCGCTGCCCGATTCAACCAAAGCACTCTGAAATCAGGATCTCTGCTCCGGTGAGTGTGCAGTATACCGCGGTGGAGTCCGGGAGGTCCCTTCTTCACCTCACCTTGGGAACGGACTCCAGTTCATGCACTGTCACTGCTTTCATCCGGGTCGGACGCAAACCTGCGTGGTCGAGGAGCTGGGGTCAGCAACTTTCCCCATGCAACGGCTTCGTCACGCCTATGCCGCCAATGGCAAGTTCCTTTGTCGGGTTACACATCGCACTCAGACGCTACGTATGAGCTTTACGGATGCTCACTCTGAGCGTATTAGCTTTCATGTCTTCAACGCACGTAGTAGCGACATCATCCTGGGCAGCCCGTGGCTCAAAGAACATAACCCGCACATAGATTGGGCCACGGGTCAGATCAAGACTTGGGGAGAGGACTGTCGCGGTTGCTGTTTCGCTGTCCAGGAAGACAAGGGTATTCAAGTCGCGCCGGTTCGGCTAACAGAACCTAGTACCGACCCGGAGCTGACCGCAGTGCCCTCCTGCCAGCATGACCTCCAGGAGGTCTTCTCCGAATCTAAGGCAAAGTCTCTGCCGCCACATCAGTCATACGACTGCGCGATTGAAATCCTGCCAGGCACCTCTCCTCCCAGAGGGAAACTGTTCTCGTTAACAGGACCACAGCATCAAGCCATGAGGGACTACATCGAGGACTCGTCGGCAGGCGGACTCATTCGCCCCTCATCCTCACCAGCCGGTGCGGGTTTTTTTTTTTTTATGTCAAGAAGAAGGACTCCACGCTGCGACCCTGCGTCGACTACCGAGGACTGAACGACATCGCAGTCAAGAACCTGTACCCCTTGCCGCTGATCGTTACACCATTCGAACTCCTTCAGGGAGCCCGGATCTTCACCAAGCTCGACCTGCGCAGCGCTTACCATCTGGTGCGGATTCGGGAAGGAGATAAGTGGAAGACGGCGTTCAACACCCCCACAGGGCATTATGAGTATCTTGTGATGCCTTTTGGACTGACCAACGCCCCGGCCGTCTTTCAAAACTTCATTAACGACGTGCTTCGGGAGTTTCTCAATAAGTCTGTCTTTGTATACCTGGATGACATTCTCATCTTTGCGGCAGATCTAACCTCTGACATTCGACAAGTCAGAGAAGTGCTCCGGCATCTGCTGCAGCACCAATTGTACGTAAATATGAACAAGTGTGAGTTCCATCGGGCATCCGTGTCCTTCCTGGGATTCGTCCTGGCAAAGGGAGAGATACGTATGGACCCCGGGAAGGTCGACGCGGTGCTGCGTTGGCCTACCCCGGCCAACAGGAGGGACGTACAGAGGTTTTTTGGGATTCGCCAATTTCTATAGGAAGTTCATCAGGAACTTCAGTTCCATGGCCGCTCCTCTGCATGCGCTCACCTCGCCTCACACCACCTTCTCGTGGTCCGGGACCTGCCAGGAGGCCTTCAGCAGGCTAAAGGCAAGTTTCACTGCTGCGCCCGTTCTCATTGTTCCGGACCCCAGATAACCAGTTTATGGTGGAGGTGGATGCATCTAATTCAGAAATCGGAGCCGTCTTGTCTCAGAGGAGTCCCAGGGACGGTCGGATCCACCCGTGCGCATTCCTGTCTAGGAAGCTGACCCCGGCAGAGAGGAACTACGATGTGGGTGATCGAGAACTGCTGGCGGTCAAGACGGCGTTGGAGGAGTGGCGGCACTGGTTAGAGGGCTCGCAAGTTCCGTTCGTGGTCTTCACTGACCACAAGAACCTTGAGTACCTGAAGACCGCGAAGCAGCTGAACGCCCGCCAGGCCAGGTGGCCCTGTTCTTCACCCGCTTCCACTTTACTCTGTCCTTCCACCCAGGCTCCAAGAACGGCAAGCCGGATGCACTCTCGCGGATCCACGAGGGGGAGCGCACGGAATCAGAGGCCGCACCTATACTGCCAGAGGCGTGCTTCGTGTCCGGCTTCACCTGGGCGGTCGAGTCGCGGGTTAAGGAGGCCCTGGGAGAGACACCGCCGCCCACGGATTGTCCGTCGGGCCGCCTGTTCGTCATTCCGTCTCTGCGGGGAGACGTCGTCAACTGGGCCCATACCAACAAGACGGTCTGCCACCTGGGTATGGCAAAAACGCGTTCTGTGGTCGAACAAAGGTTCTGGTGGCCCAACCTCAGCAAGGACATAAGGGAGTTCGTCAACGCCTGCCCGGTGTGTGCGGCCAATAAGACTTCCCACCTACGGCCTGTTGGTGAGTTGCGACCCCTGTCCACCCCCTTTCGTCCGTGGTCACACATCGCACTGGACTTCGTCACCGGCCTGCCGCCCTCCCAAGGGAACACAGTGGTGCTGTCTGTAGTGGACCGTTTCTCCAAGATGGTCCACTTCGTGCCGCTTCCGAAGATCCCGTCGGCCAAGCAGACAGCCCAGCTGGTGTTAGACGAGGTCGTCCGTTACCATGGGCTACCCCAGGACATCGTTTCGGACAGGGTTCCGCAATTCAGCGCCCGCTTCTGGAAGGAGTTCTGCAACCTCATCGGTGCCTCAGCTAGTCTGACATCGGGTCATCACCCAAAGTC
This sequence comes from Syngnathoides biaculeatus, assembly GCF_019802595.1. Taxonomy (NCBI): domain Eukaryota; kingdom Metazoa; phylum Chordata; class Actinopteri; order Syngnathiformes; family Syngnathidae; genus Syngnathoides; species Syngnathoides biaculeatus. The sequence goes on along the minus strand of NC_084643.1, from coordinate 19,305,031 downwards.
TAATGGCCAGACTGAGAGGATAAATCAGGAGTTGGAGACTGGTCTTCGATGTCTGGCATCCAGGGACCAGAGCACGTGGAGCCAGCACATCAAGTGGGTGGAGTATGCCCACCATTCTCTACCCTCCGCCTCAACAGGTATGGCTCCACTCCATGTCGTACATGGCTATCCTCTGTCCCCGTTTCCTCCACTGGCCACAGACTCCGCACTCCCGTCGGCCATGGTGCGACGCTGCAAACGGACCTGGGAAGCAGCTCGGAGGACACTGCTGCGCATGAGCAGCGCCTACAAGTCCGCAGCGGACCGCAAGAGAAGGGCCGCACCAGAGCTCAGAGTGGGACAGCGAGTGTGGCTCTCCACCAAAGATCTCCCGCTGCGGACGGAATCCCGCAAACTTGCTCCCAGGTTCGTTGGCCCGTTCCCGATTTCCAAGATCATTAACCCGGTCGCCATCTCGCTGAAACTGCCCAGGTCGATGAGGGTGCACCCTACGTTCCACGTCAGCAGACTTCGCCCGAATCGCACTTCGTCGCTGGCTCCTCCGGTCAAGCACCCCCCCCCCCGCATTGTGGACGGTGGGCCGGTGTATACTGTGCGCCGGCTGCTGTCTTCCCGCCGCAGAGGAAGGGGGGTCCAGTACCTGGTGGACTGGGATGGATATGGCCCGGAGGAGCGCTCCTGGATCCCTTCCCGCTTCGTGGACCGCTCCCTCATCAGGGACTTTCACGCGGCTCATCCTGATGCTCCTGGGCCGTCCAGAGCCGGCCGTTGGGGGGGGGGGGTACTGTCATGCTCCTGGCTTCGTGGCCAGCCAATTAGTCAGAGCACACCTGCACCTTGTTCCAGATGATGCCTCCCAGTATATATAAGACTTGGGGGACGACTTGTCCTTCGCTAAATCGTCGTCCTTGATGCCTCGTTCCCGCACTCCTGTTTGCCTGACTTCTGCTCTCCGTGTACCGACCCACGCCTGTCCACTGACCACCCTCGTAAGCCTGCCGTACTATTACTTCTGCCTGGTTTGGACTGCCTACCTGAACACTGACCTTGGACTCAATAAAGGTTTCCTCTGCACCGTCTGTGTGTCTCTGGAGTCGTGCATTTGGGTCCGCCCTCATGCCCCTTTCGTGACAATGAAAATATAATCCCTCTCTCAGAGCATAAGAAAAGATCCGCGTCATATCGGTGGTGTCCATGTACTTGTAAGAAAGCATAAGTATTAATAAAAAGCTCCGTCTGCGTCCGGCGAAGTAATCTTTCTCTCAGAACGTAACAAAGATCCATGTCATATCGCCAGTGCCCGCCGTTTGCTGTTTTTAGCCCCAATGCAGAGGTGGATTGGGCGTGGAAGTAGTTTGGCCAGGAGGAGGAGAAAGGAGCTCTCCCCCCCACCAGCCACCAGTGTCTGGGCACCCCTGAAGTAGTTACTTCGCCAGGTATGGGTCCTCCTGAGTATGTTACATACACAAGACGTGTAGAAGAGTTTGGAAATCTAACAATTATAGACCTGCGATTTTGAATATTTCATTGGGTTCCTCATCCGTCAGTCGGGGAGTCGGTTGTTAGTTAGAAATGATCCGTATATCATCTAAATATGGCTGGAAACAATCAGGTAATATGGCCCCGGTCACTTAAACTCGATTGTGAGATGTTATCAGTAGGGATGTAAGAAAAATCTGAAAAGCTCTCTCGTTCATCTCTCATAGCGGGTGACACAGCTTGTGTTCGACTGTCCCAGTGTGACATCTGCAGATAACATTGCAGGCAATATGGCCGCCACTGTGATTGAGTGAAACTTTGGCAACTTTGCACATTAATGATACGCTCTGTGCTCATTTTTTTTTGTATCGACATATATGTAGTTTTCATAACAATATCTATTTTAACGTGTATATTTGGGTGTCAGTTGCACTTTAAGGGTTACAAATTGCTGTTTTGGTTTCAAAATCATATTGAGCGAACAACTACGGTGATGGAGGGATTAGTCCGCGGCGATGAACATAGGGGGCGGGAATCTTCCTTCTTACTCCAGAATATGCTTTCCGGGGAAGAAATAACAGATGTCTTTCTCCTTCTCCTTGTGCACTTCTGCTTTCCAGGTAAGGTGGCTGTGTGAAACACTGTCCAAATCTGTTATCCTTGAATGATGCGTTTGTGCACTGTATAGAGATCGTGTACGTGACATCACCGTTTTTATGGCGCCACATTGGCAGTCACACAAAGCTGCTCGGCAGTGCGGGGGTCATTGAACCGGAGCAGATTTTTCAGATGGCCCAAGACCCTTTTGTGCTGTTGGTTGTCATAATAGACGAGACAATTCTTCAAAGATGTCATTCTATAGAATACCAACTGAAAAGATCAAAGGATTACCGGTCAAACAAAGCTGCTGTACAGGAGTCGTTGAACTGGAGCAGAATTTTCAAATTGCCCAAGATCTGTTGTGCTGTTGGTTGTTAAGTAAAAGTACTTGTAATAAAGAATATGCTTTCTGGGAAAGAAATAACAACTGGCTCTCCTTATCATTGTGCATTTCTGGTTTCCAGGGTTCTAAGAGGATAGGTAAGAGAGGTCAGTTCAAAGCAACAAATATAAATATTGAACTCTGTAATGCCAGGCTCAAAACCCGATGCCCGTAACAAACTCATAAAATTTGTCACTGTAATATTATAATTATTTATTCACAAACATGACCACCCCTACTTTATTTTAACTAGATTTCATGTTGTATTGTTGAATATTGATGTTTCCAACTTGTCAATGAAGGCATCATTCATGCACTGATTTTTTTTTTTTTTGTGTGTTCCTTGAATGTAACACACATTTAACCTCACAGCCATACTTGTATTTTGAAGAAGTCTTGGTGACAAAGATGCTGTATCTCCAACTTAAATTTTGCGCGAAAAGGGACAAATGACGGCATAAGTTGCCTTTTGACATCAGGTGTATTTATAAAGCCAAATATGGCCCAACAATGGCTCGACAATCTTGTATTGTTAATGGCTGGGACACGGGTGGTAGCAGTTGCGTATATCTTTGTTTAATTTGCAAATATGCACTTTACAAAAAAGATGAAATGCTGAAATACTCTTTCTTTAAAATTTGCCTGATTTACTGACTCGGTCAGCATGTGATTAGGAGAGGAATGTATTGCACCTGAGGATCCAGGCTCTCCGCTCATATTTATTTTTTCGTGAAGACATTGAAGTGAATAATGTAATGTATTTTTCATTACAATATCTATCTTACAATGTACAAAGTGGTGTCAGTGAGGCTTTAATTCCATAGAAGGTGATTGAAGTGCATTACAGTGGTTGCAATAGTAATGTGGTGTATACCTGAAGCTACACCCGTCACATGCTTGCAGAAAGAGTGATCAAGTACAACACTGACTTTGTGTCTCTTGAACTTGAACCTGAGTTTGTGCAGCTATTAAATAGAAGTCACTCACTGAGCAGAGCTGAAAGTAGCAGAGGAACAAACACCACCTATTTTATTAATCAGAATTTTTTGTAACAATCAGCATACCAGTTACAGTTGCAGTTACTCTCATAGATATCATCTGTTTGCATAGTTGTTCCATCAGCAAAAAACTGCTGATGCAGGTCATGTGAAGGTGGTGACAAAATGGAGAAGGCTAATTGAATTGTCAGACGAGCTCTACTTTGCCATATAATCCAATGTTTTCATTGGCTGTGCTCCAGGCCTTTAATAACACGGATGACTGGAATCTATCAGACCATACAGTGAAATTATAATAGGATATCCAGACATCTGTGTATTTTGGTGAGCAAACCAAATTAAAAGGTACATTTGGTCGAGAACTAATTTTCTGAATGAAGCCAAATATTTTATCATTGCAGGCCTTCTTGGAAGCGACGCTTAACACGTCTGACTCACAGTCGGGATGTCTCGGGTTGAAATCTTGGCTCAGATCTTCATGCATGGAGTTTGCCTCTTCTATCTGCGCGGGAGTGCCTGAGCCTATCCCAGCTGTTAACGGGATGGAGGCAGGGTACACCCTGAACTGGTTTCCAGCTAATCACAGGGCACATGAAGACAAAAACAATCGTACTCACAATCAGACCTAAGGGCAATATATAGTCTCCAATGAATGCATGTTTTTGGGATGTGAGAGGAAACTGGAGAACCCGGAGAAAACCCACGCAGACACGTGGAGAATATGCAAACTCCACACAGTCCTCAGAAATCAAGTTCTGAGAACTGTGAGACCAACCCTCTACAGCTGCACCACAGTGCCGCCATGAAGCTAATACAATCCAATTCAAGAGTTTATCAGGTGAACATGTTTTGTCCTGTTTTCCAATTGGAGTAGTCAAGAATACACACTGTAGAATACAGTATAAAACGTACATAGTATATACGTGGAATATACAACTGCTCTGCACCAGTGCAAACGACAACTATAAGATAAAACTACTTTCATTAATATATTTCTGATTAAAACATTTAATCAAAACTGAGAATCATTATCGTTGTAACGGGAGTTTCATCTCTTGTATTGGATGGAATCATAATGCCATACCTCATGTAGTTGGTAAGAGTACAGTAAATACATACCCAAGTGAAGCGATTTCATCACATTCTGTACATCATCGGCCCGCAGGGAGCACTCTTTCTCTCTGAGATTGTGAAAGCTTGCATAAAGCGTGTTTCCTTCTGTCCTGTCAGTTTCGGTGTAGAAGGCTCAAAGAAGTATTGATTCATCTAAATGTCAAAGCACCTCCAAAAATGTCTCTCATCTTATGGGATAAACTACCACATGAAAAGTAAGGAAGGGCAGTTGACTGTCTTTGCTTGGTCTGGAATCTGCAAAACCACATTCGATTTGCATTCTATTGTTCCAATTTTTTTGAATTTTTGCATTTATACACCGTCACAGTATTTCTCCACGGATCTCTGCGTGCTGGTACTTGACCACGATTGCCAGACATTTTCTTTGAATCAACCCACAAATTCGTACTGAGTAAAATGGCTGGTGAGTCAAACGGTTGACTGGAAGCAAGAAGCCCTCTCAGCCAATCGCCTGCATCCATTATTCATCACAGGTTTAAAAATATATATATATATATTTTATATTTAATTAGTTAGACATTTCATAAGGTTTTAGTAATAAAAAAAATAAAAACTTACAAAAGTGAGTGTAGTCTGAATTAGATTTTTAAGTTATGCACCACTTTATATACAGTAATGTTCAAAACAATAGCAGTCCAATGTGACTAACCAGAGTAATGCACATTTTCAGTATATTCTTTACTGTGACATGTCAAACAAGTTACCAGTTGTTGCAGTAGATTCTCAGAAAGCCAACAAGACCCAGCAATTGGGCAATTTGTTGAAAGGGTTGTGTTAAAAAAAAAAAATTATATGCCCCAGGGTACAGTTAGTTGCCTGTGATTGCCTGAATCAATGGCCAAAGTGTTATGATGCTTCATGGAGTTTCATCTCACCATCACTGTCGAATCAATAGCTCACACCTAAAAGGAGAAACAGGGTGAAGTAGTGACCAGGATGTGGAGGGTTCAAGGGAATTTGCACTGTTGATAAACCAGTGCAAGAAATTTCTAAACTTTTGCCATGCAGAATTGGACCAAACTGAAAAATTAAAGGAAATTAGATGCTCATACCTACTTATTGGCTACACTGCCATTGATTATTCATTAGGTATTACCTTGGTGAACTTTCTGGGATGACACTCAATCGCAGTCCACAGTTAAGGTTTCATGAAACAAAGTGCAACATAAATTTAACGTCAGAGTTAAATGATTACAGATAACATAAACACACATGACTTATGTTATTTTAATCTTTACATCAAGGATTAACATCTTTATTATGGCAACAGTTAAAACTTGCATGGCACAATGCATGCTGGGAACCACACACTTTATAATTCTGCTGCTTTCAAACTTAGTCCAAAAAAAAAAAAAAAAAAAAGCCAAGCATTCGTTGTCTCCACAAAAAAATTGTATTGTGTGTATTGTATTGTGAAATTACACCGTGAACTGAAAAATGGAAATGATATTGAATGACTATAATTCCTTTAAAGTGCTTTAATGTATGGTATGTGGTAAATAAGTAGAATTTACAAAATGTATAACAGTGTGGCTGTCATTTAATAATGGGGAGTGTGTTGAAGAGCTCCATGATTGTCCCTATTATTATGACATCATACAATGTTAGCAAGATTTATTAACTTTGTACTATATATGAATTTCGTGCTGCTCACTTTGGTATACAAGCAAATCAAAGCACATGTATTTATATAGTGTGTTTCCTACATAAGACAACTCAATGTTCTTTACATGATTAAATGCATTATTAAATCCATTCATTTTCTAGACTTGTTATCCTCACTAGGGTCATAGGCATACTGGAGTTTGCATGTTTTCTCCATGGCTGCATGTTTTTTTTCTTTTTTTTTCTGGGTGCTGTGGTTTCCTCTCACATTTTTAAAACAATGCATGGTAGTTTGATTGATGGCTCTATATTTCCTATGGGAGTGAATGTATGTGCAAAAGTTTGTTTGTTTCTATATTCCCTGTGACTGGGTGGCAACCAGTTCAGGGTGTACACCTCCACTCAACCAATGACAGCTGGGAGAGGCGCAAATACACCTGTGACCCTAGTTAGGATAAGCAGTTAACAGAATGGATGAATGGATAAAGATAATTTAAAATTTAAAATTTTCTAAAACACTCATAAGCATGAAGGAAAAAAAGTGCTTTTAACCTGGATTTGAAAACATTGACGGTGCTTACTTGACTTATATAAATATTTTTCACTGACGTCACGCCGACCACATGTCTGTTTGTTTTGGATGGCAAGATTGTGTCTACATATCATGGCTAGGAAGTGATAAATGTATACAGTAATGTTTTGGCTACGGTTATCGTTTGATCTTTTATCTTGAAAGTCCTTTGATAAATGAACACTGTAACCAGAAGTGATCGAGGGACTTGTGCTGGCGTGAGGAATAAAGAAAGAGGAAAGAAAGAAGCCACATTTGAAACTCGAGAGAATTATGTCGATGTCAGCAGGAGAGGTTGGGGTGGGGAGCGACATAAATATCACCCACGTCAAAAAGTACAGTTGGACTCATGTCTAAGTGATTCAATAACACGACAGCAAGATCATAACATGGTCTCAGAGTGACGGAAGTATAACTATGGACTCACGGGAAAGAAAGACAAAAAACGAACTCAGGAAAAAAAAACGAACGAAGACGACGAGGAGGCGTTCAGTGTTCCAACTCATCCAGTTTACCAGATGCGTGGCGGAGATTCAAGCAACACGCCGAACTCATATTCACGGGACCGCTTAAAAACAGAGGTGAAGAGGCAAAGTGCTGTTTCCTCCTGCTGTGAATCGGCAAAACAGGACAGGATTTCAGCAATACATGGACACTGACCGTGGACGAACACTGACCGGGGACAAAGATAAGTTGCGAAAAACTTCTCTGATTACCTCACTCCGAAAGCAAACCCCATGTTTGTTTTATCTAAGTTTCACGAGAAGGCGCAAGGTAACTGTGAGTCATTTAAGCACTTTGTGACAGAATTTAAGCTGTTGCTGAAAGACTATAACTACACAAACAGCGATGAGATGGTCAGTGACCGCATACTTTTTGCTACCAACTCACCTAGTGTGTGCAGAAAGTTACTCAGCCAGGGGCCGGAGCAAGCACGCTCGTAAAAAAAAGTACTCTCCTCCCTGCCTCTCTGAATACCTTGGCAATAGTATTCCAGTATTCTGGGAGCTCTTCCGTCCATCAAGAGCCTGTCTCACCTCTTTCCAGAAGACCACACAACATTCTTCCTTTCTCGACTCCCACCACCTGATTCTCTGGTCTACCTTTGTCTTCTTAATCTTCCTACTCACCACCAGAGTCATACGACACACCAGCTACAGCTACACTCTCCCCCACCAATACCTTACAGTTGGTAACTTCCTTCAGATTACACCGTCTGCACAAAATACAATCGACCTGCGTGCTCCAATCTCAGCTCTTGTAGGTAGGTCACTCTATGTTCCTGTCTCTTCTGGAAATAAGTGTTCACCACTGCCAATTCCATCCTTTTTGTGAAGTCCACCACCATCTATCCCTCAACATTCCTTACTTAGCCATCACTTCTTCATCACCCGTTTCCTTCGCCAACATGTCCATTGAAATATGCACCATTCACAAGTCTCTCTCTGTCTGGGCTACTCAGGACTACTTCGTCTAGTTCCTTCCAGAATTTGTCTTTCAACTCAAGGTCACATTCTTATAGCCGCTCATCACATTATACATAATACCCTCAATTTCAAATTTCATCTTCATCACTCGATCTGATACTCTTTTCACCTGCAAGATATTCTTAGCCAGCTCTTCTTTTAAAATAACCCCTTCTGCATTTCTCTTCCCATCTACTCCATGGTAAAATAATGTAAACCCTGCTCCTAAACTTCTAGCCTTACTCCCTTTCCACTTGCTCTCTTGGATGCACAACATATCAACCTTTCTCCTAATCATGTCAAGTAACTCCTGAGCTTTCCTGTCATAGTCCCAACATTCAAAGTCACTACACAGACCTGTAGTATTTGTGAATTCCTCTTCTTCTTCTTCCAACTAAACCACTTTCCTCCTCTTTTTGTCTTCAACCTACATTATCTGAATTTCTACCTATGCCTTGCAGATCAACAGTTCTGGGGGCAAGCGTAGGAAGCCCGGGCCACGACCTAACCGTTATTGAATTCATATGATGAACACTCATATATCTTTGGCACAGTTCTATGCCGGATGCCCTTCCTGATGCAACCCTCTGCATTTATCCGGGCTTGGGACCGGCCAACAGCTTGCACATTATTGTGGTTCCCAACAGGCTGAATATAGTCCAAAAAAAAAAAAAAAGCAATCAAATAAACAAAGTCAGCAGATAAGATACACAAATCACAGACTACCTGTATGAAAATATATAGGATATGGCGATTTAAAGGATATGTGGATGGAAGGGATTCAAACCACAATGGCCCTCACTCAAGTAGTTGAAGCATTGGGTTGGGTCCACGTTCAATGTTTGGTCCTTGTTGTATACGCAACGAAGGTAATGTTGTTAGCACGCTAATCTAGGCTAACATAGGCCGAGCAGCTTCACTGCGAATGATACAGCTCCAATTTGGGTACTACGATGTACTAAGATAAGACTTGTTAAATTTCCTATAAGTCCTCATGGCCCTCGTTGCACAAGTTATGAAGTTACTCACATTCAATGTTTCTTCCACAGCATGGATTGATCACAAATTCATCTCGTTGTTAGCCTGCTAAACTACGGTAGTCTGGGCCTTAAAGCGAGTTCAAGTTAACATTTCCACTCGCCCAACTTCCTGATAAGTACTCACGGTACTCGTTGTTTACGATACGTAGGTTTCATAGGTCGTGTAAGTACTAGCGTTTGATATTTACCTCCTCATGAGATATTTGATTACGTACCCGACTTGATGTTAAGGAGCTAGTCTAGGCTAGGCTAGGCCGCGCAACTTCAATGCAAATGAATACGGCTCCAATCTGGGTACAAAGTTTACACAGATCATGATTTTAGTCCACTGAAATCATCACCAGGGACGTCCCACGTCGAGTATTCACCACATTCGGTCCAAATTTAGCAGGATATTATTTATTTATTGTACAGTCCTGCAGGTCGGAGCCTCCTCGATTTGTTGTTATTGTTAGTATATATATATATATATATATATATATGTATGTATATATATATATATATATATATATATATATATAATATATATATATATATATACATCCATTGATTTTTCTGTGTCGCGGGGAGTGCTGGAGCCTATCCCAGCTGTCAATGGGCAGGAAGCGGGATACACCCTGAACTGGTTGCCTGCCAATCGCAGGGCACATCGAGACCAACAGCTACACTCACAATCACTCCTGGGGGCAATTTAGAGTATCCAATTAATGTTGCATGTTTTTGGAATGTGGGAGGAAACCGGAGTGCCCGGAGGAAACCCACCCAGGCATAGGGAGAACATGCAAACTCCACATAGGCGGGTCTGGGATTGAACCCGGGACCTCAGAACTGTGAGGCCAACGCTTTACGAGCTCATCCACCATGCCACCTATTGCCACAGGCTGGAAACAATGAACAGATTCTTTGAAGCTTTTACTTACAGAATATTCTGGGCACAAATGAGTTACAGACAATGGCTGTAGCAGATCACAAGTGCAAAGATACAGAGGACTTACAGCATTCTTATACTATAAGAAGGGTCCGCATCACAAAATTATGAAAGGAAAATAAAGACCATCACAAAGAGCATCTCAAGAGATTCGTATGTTAAAATAAAGAGCTTCACAAAAGAAGCAGATCATATTGACTAAACCAGTTCTGGCTGGTAATAACTGACAAATTCCTACATCCCGGTCTCCAGTAAACAGTTCAGCAAGGTTCATTTACCATCTGATTCCAATACAGTGTTAAACTGAGGGTATGAGGGAGTTATACAGTCATGACAAAAAATATAAGCAGAAGACACACTTCAATATATATATATATATATATATATATATATATATATATATATATAATATATCCATCTATATATATAGATATAGATATATATAGTTTAGGGTGTGCCCCACCTCATGCCTGATGGCAGCTGGAATTGGCTCCAGCACTCCCACGACCCTCATGAAGATAAGCGGCTCAGGATATTGATGGATAAATGTCTTTAAATTACATTTGTATGTTGGCTGAAATAAAACCTGAACAGATGTCTCATCTCAGAATCATTATGGAGTTCCATTTGCTTTTCTTCCATGTTTAGAACCCCAACACTCTCATTATTTAACTGTTAAAGTGGAAAGTGTGATTACAAATATGAACACTTTTGTCTCACTATTTGACTGTAAAATTGTAGAGAAGGCATTGATTTGACCTACAGGTTGAGCTCATCTGGCCTGCTTGGGAGTAATGGACTCTCTCGGCTCTTGTTGCCAACAAAGAATACAAATGAGAGTTGTTTTTTTTTTTTTTTTTAATCGATCAAATAATCAGGTGCGTCGCCTCAAATGCTCGCAGACACTGATGCCCTTGATGTCATTCTTGGGGGACGGCTGCACAACAAACATACCTGACTGATAATGCATGTCTTTACCTATTCAGAGAAGACAAAAACAGAGTTTCAGGTGTCTTACAGACATTTTGGGGTGGAAAAGGTAGTCTAATGTGCCTAGTGTGCTTGTTCCAGAATAGTGCTTGTCACTTCTCTTCCAACTAACACCACTGGATAGTTTTTATGTGAAAAGGGGACCCGAGTGCGTAACTCTTCCTCTGCCAATACATAACATCTCCACCACAAGCCCTATGCTTCAGTGGCTCCACCGCAGGTTTCACCTGGGCAACTGAGTACCTCGTGGACTCCGGCAGAACTGGCAAGGATTCGGAAGAGGTTTGGCCCCCAGACGTGTGGCATACAGGCCCACTGTCATGTGGATACTCCCTGGTGCCACACAAACCAAACCCCCAGCTATGGGCAAATAGCTCTACTGCAGGAAGGGATCTGGGGATAGAAGAAGGCTAAGGGAGTAAACCCTGACAGAAAATCCAGAGCCAGAGTCCCTAAGGCAGTTCAACGCTGTACGCAGCCTGTTCCAACAACTCCTGCCACAGTGCAGGAACCATTTGTACTGGCATCAGCCTTTCCAATGGTTCATTCTGGCGACATGTAGAGGGGGGACCTACTGCATGAGTAACAGTCTGTTTTCCATACACTTCTACACAGGCGATTGCACACTGAAGGGGACACTCCAGCTTTCCTGGCCTAACCAGCCACACCAGATGATGTCTTCAACTCCAGCGTGTAACCCCATATTCTCCTGAGACCTGGATGCCAAATTGAGAAATTAAATAAAATTTGACTTTTATGTGATACAATCAGTTGTTTAATCGTTGAAATTGCAACCATGGTGGTTAAAGACCTCATTCACTGGTTCTTTGAAGGAAAGTATGCATGCAACATGAATATCTAAATGCCAATGCAAGTGCCAAGAGAACATGTTAACACGACAAAGCAAGGCTGCAGCCTAGATTCAAACCCCCAATCTCAAAACTATGAATCATTGTGTGATAGAATGAATGCATCAATGCCATTCATTGTCATCATATGAAACTGTACAATGAAACTGGAGAGCCTCACCTGCATCAGTGCATTCATGAAAGCAAAAAAAAAATTGCATGTGCAAAATGGAACGCATAAAAAGTACTGCTCAACATACTGAACTCAGTGTGCCTTTGCATTAATAGCATGGCTAGAGGAAAGATAAGAGTTCAGGGTGGTGATGGGTCTCGGAAAATAACTGCTCCTCAGTCTGTTGCTCCTTGTTTTTGTTTTAGATAGATAGATAGATAGATAGATAGATAGATAGATGGATAGATAGATAGATAGATAGATAATAGATAGATAGATAGATAGATAGATAGATAGATAGATAGATAGAAGATAGATAGATAGATAGATAGATAGATAGATAGATAGATAGATAGATAGATAGATAGATAGATAGAAGATAGATAGATAGATAGATAGATAGATAGATAGATAGATAGATAGATAGATAGATAGATAGATAGATAGATAGATAGATAGAACAGAACACTGGAGTTTGTGTTCAAAGGAAAAGAGCTCCATTAAATGCATTCACTAGACGCTTTGTGATGAAGCCAGTGGTGGCCACACTGCATCAGTCGTGATTTATGGTTTGTTTGTTTGTACGAGAGCAAGAAGGTTGGCCTCTGAGACACCCAAATAACTGCGGCACCAGGTGCTCTTGACTCAAATTGATTCTCCTATTTGTCTGCTCGGAGAAAAGCACTTGCTCAATCTAAGAGTTCAATTTAAATTTAAATTACGGGAACACCAGAGAAGAGAGTTCCACATTACTGATATTGTTTGTAATTTTTCAATCAGGGACAGTATTCCGGTGTTCTCCCACATTCCACAAAAATGCATTTTGGGTTAATGGAAGGGCTCCAAATTGCCCTTTAGTGAGAGTACAAAGGTATTTTCTCACCAGTACAACAGGGATAAACACTCGACCCTGCGACTGCAAAAAAAAATGTCACATCCTGGTTCTTTCCAAACAAAATTCTAGAGACTTTCCCTGGCGGGAGATGAAAAAAAACCCCGATACATTCATGACATTCTGACTTGTTGTGAAAAAACAGATGGGTCCATTCCGGATAATTATTTTTGGTTAAAAACACAAAATTTTTATCTTTTAGGTGTCAGTGGCTGTTTAACTTGTCAGGATGACCTTGTCTCTAATATTAAGACGTGCACATGACACAAATAACTTCTCTAATTCCGGTTCAAACAGAGGACAGTGATAATGGATCTCATCATCTGAAACAATTTCTAGCTTAAAAAAAATACAGGTAATTACTGCCAAACAACATAAGCAATGGTCTATCATTAAATGCAGAAAATATAAGGAATATCAATGATAGTAGCCTCTAGGAGAGTAGACAGTATAAGTGGCCTACCGACACTTGACCTGACCAACACAACCACATTGGAGCACTCTTGGTTGGGGGTTTGAATATCATCCCACATCAGTGTGACCAAACTAGAGACCAGCAAGAAGAGTAGGTGCCTGGCGTTTGTTTTTGTTGGGTTCATTTACAATCAACTGAAACTCCTGATCATTTTAGAATTGTTGTATATGTTGCGTGTCAGTTTTCTTCCTGTTTCTGGTAAGACTTCAATCATCCAATGAGTCTTCAAACATTCAACTCATTAACTCCAGACGAGAGTGTGCTACAGGAAGCAAAGTTTCAGGAAAACTTATTTATGCTGCTCTTCTCACAAACCTATGCTACAAATGTTAAAAATGCATTAGTGATAAGTGATGAGAAATCAAAAAATCTATTAAACTAAAATGTCCAAATTTGTTGGTTCATAGTTAAAAAAAAAAAAAAAACATTCTTAATGAACCAAGGCCGCATCATCCATGCAAAAAAAAAAAGCTCAGATAAAACTGATATAACAAATCGTAAGCATGGCACACTACATGTTGGCAAACATGGTGAGGACTTTGCAAGGGTTACTGTTTAAAACTGTATGCCATGTACTAAAATTCTTGGACTTGGGATTTAAAAGCCAAAGGAGGAACAAATGAGTAATCCACTATTGAAAAGTGGATAGTGTCATCTGTGCCTCCTCAATACTGCTTGTCCTGTTCAGGATCCCGGGGTGCTGTATCCTATCGAAGCTGACTTAATGCAAAAGGCAGACTCCCCCTTGAACTTGTCACCAGTCACTTTCAGGGCACATATTATATAGACATGGAAAACCACTTGCACTCACATTCACACCACCACTGAGTGGTAAATAAATCCACACAGCCCTCAGTCAGGCGAATGGACCACTTCAGTATCAGTAACCGATAGTGCCTTTGTTATTTTTTTTTGGTGTATCGGTGGCCAACTGGGCTGGCATGGTAGACCACTTGTTAGCACATCTACCATGCAGTTCTGAGGGGCTGGGTTCAAGTCCAGCCTCGCATGTGTGGCAGTTGCATGTTCTCCCCGTGCTTGTGTTGGTTTTCTCCATGGAGTGCGGTTTCCTCTCATATCCCAAAAATATGGATGGTAGGTTCATTGAAGACAATAAATTGGTGTAAATAAAGTTTCTTTCAGCTTGTCCCATTAGGGGTCACCACAGCATGACATCTCAGATGAACACTCATATTTGTTTGGCAAAGTTTTTACATCAGATGCCCTTCCTCACAGAAACCCCTCTTGTGGAGTAGAGGCCCCAGTGAGATACAAACTCATGACCCCTGATTTACCAAACCAATGCTCTAACCACTGAGCTATGGGGTCTCACATTAAATTGGTGTAAATGTGGCCTCCAATTGGCTGTGAACCAGTTCAGGGTGTAGACCGCCTAGATGAATGAATGAAGTTTTTTTTTTCTTTATGATAAGCCGAATTTCTCCTTGCAAATTCAGATGAGTTGGGATGGTGTCTAACATCATCTTTGGCAATGTTCCCATCTAAGTCTCTGCCAATACAAGAAATATCCCCCAGGATCCTGCAAAGAGAGAATCTGTGCTTGATTGATGGAGATCTGAGACAAGCACTATCTCCTCTTGTTCTTCTTTTTGAAAGTGTCATCTCTTGTGAGAGACACTTGATAATTTATTCATCTTAAAGGTGCTGTACTGTCCCCAAAGGCCCCGTGACTCACCGAAAGTATATTTTTTCTTGTTGATCTATTTTCCCCTCTTCCCCTTCAGGGTATTCCAGAAAATAAGATGTTTAAAGTTCCATTTTGAAGAGGGACTAACAGACACATCTATGTTGTGGATGAAACTCTGCTCTTTTGACCTGCTGGCACATCACCAAATATATGAAGTCAAATGGGTAGCATTTCATGTGAAAAGAGAAATGTTTCATCCACTATACAGTTCAACCTTCAAAGTTAAATTCCAATATAGTGGTACCTCGGTTTTCGAACGTCTTGGTTTTCATACAAATCTGTTTTCGAACGAAAATTTAAAAAAATGTATGCTTTGGTTTTCAAATGAAATTTGGGACGTAACGTGCGTGACCGTGAGCTACCAGTTGACTCATACACTCCTCTATTTGCGGACATTTTCATTTTTGATAACCGACCACAAATCTAGTGTGCGTGTTTCTGAGCTATCGAAGAAGTATGGCGTCGCGAAAACGACGATCAGCTCCATTCTGAAACATAAGGATGCCCTCAAAGCAAGTGTTGTTGATAAGGAGGAACCGTGTTGACCAAGGAGAGGCTACAGGTCGTGGAAGAAGTCGAAAAGTTGCTTCTTATTTTCATGAACGAGCAGCAGTTAGCTGGGGATAGTGTTGGTGAGGAAGGGAGGAGATGTCGTCTGATGAGGCTGAAGGCAGGAAGGATGTTTCAAGTGCCAATATTAAAGCTACTTGCGCTAAATGGAATGACATCCATAATATTGTAGAACTTCATCACCCAAATAAAGCTGAATGTTGCAGAGCACTGCAAAATGTTAATGATGTTGTTATGAGCCATTTCAGAAAAGTGCTTAAAAGACGACAGAAACAAACATTGGAATCTTTTTGTGAAAAAGAGGCGGGTCACCCCCACCGAAGACATCTGAAACTGTTGTTTTGCATTGCTTTTTTCTTTTGTACCATTAACCCTACCGCTAGTTGCAAATTATTTTTTTTACGTTACATACTTTCTGTGCAAATAAAAACCAATTAGTTCCCCCCCCTTCATTATTGCTTATTTAAAGTTCTGCAGTTTTGTTAATAAAAAAAAAAAAAAGGTTTACAAGGCTGGGGGCCAAATTGCTACAGATGGGGCAATGCACTCCCAGCCTAGGATACTCTACTAGGCTAAAGCATACATTTTAAGCAAAAAATAAATATATTTCTTAAATGATTTGATTATATAAAGTATTTAAATTATACATGTATTCCTACTATGTAGTTTCTTATCAGGAAAAGCTAAAAAAAATGCTTAAAAACTTTTTTTTAATGCTTGGAATGCATTATTTCATTTTCCATTCATTGTAATGGGAAAACGTGCTTTGGTTTTCAAACATTTTGGTTTTCAACCAGCCCTCTGGAATGGATTGTGTTCAAGAACCAGGGCACCACTGTATAAGGATGGGTGTTTTTAAAAACAAAAATACAAGAAATCCCTAACAAAGTGCAACTGGTTGAAACAAAGCAGAGGCAGAGCATAAAAGGACTGACCCAGTCTTTGTTCCAATAATGTTTAAACAACAGGCGGCATGATGGAGTAGCTGTAAAGAGTTGGCCTCACAGTTCTGAGGACCCGAGTTCAATCCCAGACCCGGCTCTGTGGAGTTTGAATGTTCTCCCCATGCCTGCGTGGGTTTTCTCCGGGCACCCTGGTTTCCTCTCACATCACAAAAACATGCAACATTAATTGGACACTCTAAATTGCCCCGAGGTGTGATTATGAGTGCAACTGTTGTCTGTCTCCATGTGTCCTGCGATTGGTTGGCAACCAGTTCAGGGTGCACCCTGCCCCCTGCCCCCTGCCTGTTGACAGCTGGGGTAGGCTCCAGCACTCCCATGACACTGGTGAGGATAAATGGCTGAGAAAATGAATGGATGGATGGATGTTTAAACAACAGAGGAAACCAAGCAAATCTAAACTGCTGCTAATGAGTATGGAAGATTGTATTAATATACAAAAATAAAAGTCTAATAAAGATCCAAAGATACCAATGAGCAGGGAAAATATTAATATACAAAGTACAAAAGTGAAAGACTCACCAAAATAGTAATCAACAATAGATGATCAAACAGCACATCATGTGAAAAGAAATGATGAAACATATTAGGGGAAAACAAAATACATTCAAAAGGAAGTACAGTAGGAGCAAATATGGGAGCGAGGCAGGATTCAGCACAGCAAACCTCAAAGATAACGGGACAATCTCGCATCTTCCGGCTGTGGCTTGGAGTCAATAACAATTAGCTCTCATCTGTGCAACTCTTTGTTCATCAGTTTCATGCACTGACTAAGGGAAACATGCACACACCCAAAAAAAAACAGGATCTGATGGAAAAATAAAACAAAACTCAGATAGGACCACAAAATAAAACCTTCTAAAGAGATGAAATTCTTGCCAAACTACAGTTTGACTTCATTCAGAACCTCATTGTTAAAGGTGGGATGTGAGCTAATGCTACCCACCAAAGCACTGAAGCCTTCAAAACATTTTTTGAAAACTTAGTATCCAATGCCTAAAGGAAAGGCAATGGATTTTTTTAAAGTGACAAGAAAATTAACTGAATGAAGAAATGGCTTGTTGAGCAAGATGAAGAGTTCAAAACAATGTTATTTATTCAATTTCTGCTCTTTCTCATCAGTTATATTAGAGTGCTTCCAATTTTTGCTGTCATTCTATTTTTTGTGAATAAATTCATTAATCTTTTCTTATACAGCCTAATTTGAGACTTCTTAGTTTTGTCGTACAGAGTCTTGGTTTGTTCCATGAATTGCTAGCCTGTTTGCCATCTTGTTTACGATACATCACAGAGTTGGGTAGAGTAACCAAATGCCCACTTGACTTTAGAATAAGGTAAGGGTATGGGAAAGAAAAGGGCAAGGGAAAGACTCAGATAAAAGTAAAAAGCAGTTTTCTTGTGTCAGACTAACAGAGTACTAGGTGAAAAAATACTGAAGTCCTGAGGAACTCATGAGTAACTTCTGGTGTATTTGTTCCATCAGAGCACGAATGTTAAATAAAATAAAAAGAACTACATAATATATTAATCTGCAAATTCAGATATTGCTGAATCATATTACTTAATCTAAAATCAACAAAAAACACCCACACATTTCAAGTCCCAGGTTTTTGTGTTGCATATGGATGCACTCTCTCCAATAGCAGGCATGTGGCTTTGTGCAGAAGTAACAGATCAGATTCCACCTCTTGTTCAAGTGAAGTCTTCTCCTCCTATATCTACAGATATACCTACCATTTCACTTTTAAAGTAGAAAAACAACACTTGTATACGGCCTTAAGGAAACATTATTTTCTTTGTCCACTAAAATGCCTGAATGAAGTAGCTGTTTTCTTGATTGATTAAGAAATTGAAAAGGTGGCAGTGTGTGTGCGTGTCTGTGTCAGAGAGAGAGAGAGAGAGAGAGAGAGAGAGAGAAACAGCACATACCTCAAAAAATTGATGTTTAATAGTTACCTGTGAGTAGTAAGTAGTGGTAAAGTTGCCACATGCACAGCCAAAACAACAGCAAAATCATCTGCAACCTTACTACAAGGTGTTTTCTCAAGTTAACAGTGAGCTGAATTATGCAAGTGTGATCAGTGACAAAACTACACTACATGTTCAATCTCCTGTTTTTTGTAGTCTGTTAAAACTACTTTGACTAGTACATTTTATCAAAAAGATCACTTGAATAAATGAAGAGTTTGTTTTGAAAATGCGACATAGGCATTTTTTTTCAGATTTACGAAACTCGCGCCAAAATTATCCAGCTCCGAATGGTAGTTATTGGGATACTCTGATTTTTGTTGAAAGTGCGACATATCGTTCTATATCAGCCAAGGAAGATCACGTTTTATTTCAAAATGCGACATATCGAGATCTTATTTAGAGCAAAATGCGACATAATTTCGTTCAATCAGCGTGTGCTGCTGAAGCAAGCAGCATCTAATCAGAATTCGTCTAGAGGGAAGTTCCGGTATCTTCCACATCATCATCCAAAATGTCTGCGCCCACGTTTGAGAGAGATGCTAATGCCGAGTTTGATTTTATGTACGAGACACCGGAGAGAATGAAGCTGGGAAGGAAAAGAAACCCAGCGGAAACGGGGTCAGAAAAGAAGAAGCGCTTGCTATGATAGTAGACCCTATTTTTTCTCTTTGTGAAGTTGACCTATTGTTTCCTTTTTTATCACATTTGGATTTTCTTTTGCATGAATTCTATTTTTAATAGAATCTACTGATGTGTGAATCAGTAATGTTTCTTTTCTACTTATGAATTGAAAGAAAATAAAGACTTTTGATCTTTGTAGGTTGTTTTTGTTTACACTGAAAAATATCCAGTAGTCAGTAGCAAACCTTTTCATTGTTTTGCCATGTGATACATTTTACCATGTTTTTTTATTTGGATCCTTGGCATGCATTTTTGTTGATTTTATCTTTACAGTGTTTCTTGCTTTCAAGCTGAACTAAGTCTTGTATTTTGTTTATCAATGTTTAATAATATCGAATAAATGAATCAGTGATTGTGCTGGTTTACTTGCAGGCTGTCCCATTGTGAGGGTGCTTTTCCTATTTAATTTTAATTCTTTATGAAATTATTGCAATTTAATACTTCAGTTCTCATCCAAGTACCATTCTATCTGAATGTAATAAACATACTGTTTTGTCTATGATTGTGTAATGCTTGAATAGTAATTTTGTTGTTCAAAATATTTCACCAACGATCATTAATGAATGAATAAATTTTTATAATTCTATGCAATCTTTTTTTTGCCATTTTTTATAAGGAAAGTTATCGGCTATGACTTAAGAAAAGTTGACATTAAAAGGAAATCAACACCCTTGGAGTAGACTCAATTTCTGTCTATGAGCATTGTGAATACTGTTATTATTACTACAGACTTATATCCTATTCTGCAGTGTTCTTTCCCCCGACAGCGACAGCTATAAATAAAATCAAAAGAAAGCAGACTCAATGAATCAGATTTCAAACGGTGAATTTGTGAGTTTGAAACTGATTTCATTTTGGAGATGTGTGTATGAGATCGACTACCTATTTTTTTTCTGCTAATATCCGTCGCAACCCAGATTAACCTTGGTAGACTGGTTTGAAGCAGTTTACTTTCTTAATGATCTCACATCAACTTATAGACAAAATTAATCAACTGAGTGACACAATGCCTGCAGATGTTGGATTGCAGAATCGCATACAGAGACACAAAATTACAATGATGTAAACTCAGCCTTTCCAAGACCTCATACTGAACAAACAAACAGTTTCTAAATAACTGAAAAACACCTTTTTAAAAGAAATTCCCATTTTTTCATCTCCTTTTTCAACATCTGACATTAGTGAGCTAATTGTGAAAATTGTGACTGGTGACTGACCCTTATTTCTGATACCTAACTCTCTAAATGTGGTGGTCATGGTCTTAAATATGATTTTAAAATGCTTGAAATGTTGAAAGGCAAATAGTTTTCATGATTGCCTATCAGAAGCAACTGATTTTTTTAAAAAGATAGAGCTGCTCCTGAAGGTTTAAGTCGAAATTTGGATATGTCTCACTTTGCCAAGAATAGAATGTTTGGATATGTCTCATTTTGGAGAAAAAAATGAAATTTGTCATCAAAAAAACTCGGTGAATATTAAAGCCAATATTTTTTTGTAGTATGGGGTTTAGTTACTTTATAGCATCTCTTTCCATCCCCCAATAGTTGGAAACATAAAGTGAGTTTGTTTTCACTTCAATACCAAGCCCTTTTCTCAAAATGAAAAAAACGGGTATGTCTCATTTTGAACACAAACTCTTCAAATGTAACAAAGTAAGACTGTAGATCGCACTGTAGATACAATCAATGTGATCGTGACAATTACAGTGTAAAATGTTTTTACTTGTGAAACTGTATGTGCATTACACTTACAAATCAAGCAGTTTAGTTATGTCAATGAAAACTTAGTGTTTAAAATGTTTAATGGGCAACAGGTCAAATAGGATTAGTGTGGCCCTGAGGGCAAAGGTTAAATTTAAAGTCATTAAGACCCCGTACCTAAATATATTAAGCTAATTAACTAAATTACAAGTTATCAAGGCTAATTGGAAAATAAGTACAGTTTTTGTTGTTTGTTAAGTTTTACTATACAACAGTTGAAACTTTACAACAGCTAAGCCAACTGCCTTCACAAAGCCTCCATTTACCTCACATGTGTTGGGAAATGTCAATTTGTTTCCCTCTTGTTTTTTCCCCATTTACTTTTTGTGTCTGGGTTAGATATGACTAAAGGCCACTCCGCCTCTTCCTTCACTACAGGAGACCTAGCTAATTGAACATCCACATCTCCACTGCTGTCCGTCAGATTGTACCTCACATTCCCTCCACCCAAGATGGTCAGTTTACCTCAGAATGTCACATTTATCTTAGTTCAGAAATAAAACAAATATGCTCAGTCGCTTGCATTTTCTTCCTGAATTAGTGCTTCCACTGATTTCAACCAAGTCACCACCCTATCAAGACCCTTTGTCCTCCTCATGCCTTTTTTTTGTTTTCAAATACATTAGTCGCCCTCTGCTTTCGTCCTTCACTTGGACAGCTTTTAATGAGTGAATCAATTTGTGCTTGGCTCTGAATCTGCATTCCAGACTCTACCCATTGTGTAAACCTGCAGGCTTAAAAACACATCATCAAACGATATTCAGAGATTTTTTTTTTTTTAGCTTATGTAGTTATATCCAGGCTTTGCCATCCCAGTTGGTAAAGATTCTTTGATAGACACTGTTTTGACTGCAAGATGAATTCATTCAAACAGTATCAGTAATATGAATGGGAAAGCTCTTTTGGGCATGAAAAGAAAGTATAAGAGTACCAGCTTGTCAAATAACAGATTTTGATCAACTTTGGTAGCTCTACTGTACTTTTCGCTTTGAACTCGTTAACTCCTATCAGGGTGAGAGGTAATGCACTGCGTTTTAATGAGAGGTCCTCAGGGACACTTGCGTAATCCTTACAAGACCGTTCTCATAGCAACAGTTTGCTGTCATGCCTTATTCTTTTATGTGGGGGATGGTGGATGACTGGTTTGCACATCTGCCTCACAGTTCTGGACCCAGTATTGAAATCCTGCCTCAACCGCGTAGAATTTGGATGTTCTCTCCAAGCGTGCATGGGTTTTCTCTGGCTACTCTGGTTTTCTCCCACATCCCAAAAACATGCATGGTAGGTTGAATGAAGACATCTAAATTGCCCATAGGTATGAATGGTTGCTTGTACTGTATTTTCTTCTTCTTTTTCTTTCAGCTTGTCCCGTTAGGAGTCACCACAGCATGTCATGCTTTTCCATCTAAGCCTATCTCGTGCATCCTCCTCTCTAACACCCACTGTCCTCATGCCCTCCCTTACAACATCCATCAACCTTTTCTTTGGTCTTCCTCTCGCTCTTTTGCCTGGCAGCTCCATCCTCAGCACCATTCTACCAATATACTCACTCCCTCACCTCTGAACATTCCAAACAATCAAAGTCGGCACATTCTAACCTTGTCTCCAAAACATCCAACTTTGGCTGTCCCTTGTTGGAGGACGCTTTTTTCCTCCCCGCGTGTTTGTTTAATTTCAGGTAGTGAGAATGTTGGTTAACCAAATACAGGCTGGAGATGATGAACAGTTTCTTCGAAGCTTTTACTCAGAATATTCTGGGCACAAATGAGTGACAGACAATGGCTGTAGCAGGTCAGAAGTGCAAAGATACAGAGGACTTACAGCATTCCCCTACTATCAGCAGGGTCCGCATCACAAACGTATGAAAGAAAAATAACGAGCATCACAAATAAAGAGCATCACAAAGAGCATCACAAGAGAACCGCATCATAAAATAAGAGCATCACAAACTATCTTCATCATAATGACTAATCTGGTAATAACTGGCGCATTCCTATGCCCTAGTCTCTCCAGTAAGGTTAACTAATGATTTGGCATGTGTGAGCAAAAGATACGCATCAATAAAGAGATACACATCAATAATAAAAGAGATACACATCGATAATACACTTGACCCTCTAATGAGCTCATTTCTAATCCTATCCAACCTGTTCACACCAAGTGAGAACCTCAAACCTGTTCACACCAAGTGAGAACCTCAGCATCTTCATTTCTGCTACCTCCAGTTATTCTTCCTGTTTCTTCAGAACCACTGTCTCCAATCCGGACATCATGGCCGACCTCACCACTGTTTTATAAACTTTGCCTTTCATCCTAGCGGAGAGTCTTATGTCACATAGAACACCCGACACCTTCCCCCAACTGTTCCATCATGCTTGGACCCGTTTCTTCACTTCCTTACCACACTCACTATTGCTCTTTATTGTTGACCCCAAGTATTTGAAGTCATCCACCCATCTCTTTTCCCTGGAGCTTCACTCTTCCTCCTCCGCCGCTCTCATTCACGCACATATATTCTGTTTTACTTCGCCAAATCTTCATTCCTCTCCTTTCCAGTGTGTACCTCCATCTTTCTAATTGTTCTTCCGCCTACTCCCTGGTGTCACTGCAGATCACAACCTCATCTGTCAGCTTTTCCATTACTGTCACAAATAGGAAGGGGCTCAGTGTGGATCCCCGATGCAGTCCCACCTCCACCTTATATTCTTCTGACACACCAACAGCACATTTCACCGCTGTTCTGGTGGCCTCATATACATATCCTGTACTATTAACAGTTCTTCTCTTGGTACTCTGTCATAGGCTTTCTCTAGTTCTACAAGTTTGTTTGTACTGTATGTGCCCTGCAATTAGCTGCCAACCAGTTCACGGCATACCCCAACACTCATCCGCACTTAGCCGAAATAGCCTCCAGCATACCCGGGTCCAGGTGAAGA
The DNA here is from genome assembly GCF_019802595.1 of Syngnathoides biaculeatus. NCBI lineage: Eukaryota > Metazoa > Chordata > Actinopteri > Syngnathiformes > Syngnathidae > Syngnathoides > Syngnathoides biaculeatus. Next base: position 19,280,863 of record NC_084643.1, on the reverse strand, counting down.
CAAGCAGCAGAAAATGGATGGACCCTCTTTTATATAGAGAGAACATATCATATAACGCAGTCTGAATATGAAACATGACCTCAAAGATGTTCTTTTTTAATCAGCCGCCTTACACACTGTTCTTTTCCAGAATGTAAGATGCTTATTGAACATGCTTTGACATAAGAAAGCACAACAAAATGTTTTTGCTTTTGTTTTTATCCTTTCCCACCAGTACTCTGCATCACAGCCTATGAGACCTCTCTCTCCTCCATGATGCAAGGGCTTTGAAAAGCCCTGAGCTCGTTTGACAGGAATGGTGCTAACCAGCCCGAGGGACCTCATATAAGTCATTGCTTTCTGATGTAAGCCAAACATGTTCTCCTTCCAAAACTAGTCAGACCAAGACTCTTGCTCACGGACAAATACATTTCACATGTAATGTCAAGAAACACAGGAGGATATCACTGAGCCTGATTATACCCTGGATTAGTTCGACTGAAGATTATAAAATTATAAAAATCACTTTGTAATTCACAGTTGTGTGTGTAGACCTGCCTTTAAACATTTACTAGTTCATGTGTTTAGGTTAAACAAAAAGCACCGTTGTGTGATAAAGGTTCATTGTCATTAACTTGAGTCTATTGAAATAAATTAATTGTTATTTTCTACTTACAATTTTTCTATTTGACAAAATTGTTATCAAATAAATGGCAAAAAAAAAACATTAAATCTAACCGCTTAAAAAAAGCTTCCAATACGAATCCTCTTGTCGTAGTTTCACATTTTAAACATACTGTACTGGACCACAGGGTGACCCAGGGAGCAGCTGCCCACATTGGCAGATGCAGTTCTTAACCACCCGTTCATAGCTTCAGAGAAGTGAGTGAAAGGTGTAAAGGGAGTCAATGTTTCTGGTTTCTGATGGGAGCAGGAGGGGCAGATCTGCAGAAAGCAATAAAAAGATTGAAAGGTGGACATAGGGACCAGTAAGTTGAATGGACAAAGATCATCCAAGTATGATAGAGGGTATAGATGTGCAGGATTGTGGACCACTTTGAAAGTTAAAAGTCAACTCTTAAAAGCAAACCAAGAACAACCTTTTTTACAATGTGGATTGATGAAGACAACGTGAGTAAGTGGACAATGTTGTTGTGGAGCGGATGAAAGCAGTGGGATTCTTTACAACCTAAGGTTTGGAGATGGAATTTGTCGGAGGACCAATGTCGAGGGAGCAAAAATAGGGAAGGTAACAAGGAAGTGAATGAGGGTAGGATGACTATTGCACTGTTAACCATTCCTGGTCCGGTCGCCTATCCATTACCACTGCAAACAGGAAGGGGCTCAAAGCCGATCCCTGATGCAGTCCCACCTACACCTTAAATTCTCTGTCACACCTAAGGCACACCTCACCATTGTTCTGCTGCCATCATACATGTCCTGTACTATTCTAACACACTTCTGTGCCACACCAGACTTACGCATGCAGTACCACAGTTCCTCTCTTGGTACTCTGTCATAGGCTTTCTCTAGCTCCACAAAGACACAATGTAGCTCCTCTGATCTTCTCTGTACTTTTCCACTAGCATACTCAAGGCAAATAATGCATCTGTGGTACTCTTTCTAGGCATGAAACCATACTGTTGCTCGCAGATACTTATTTCTGTCCTGAGTCTAGCCTCCACGACTCTTTCCCATAACTTCATTGTGTGACTCATCAACTTTATTCCTCTATGATTACCACAGCTCTGAACATCGCCTTTGTTCTTAAAAATGGGAACTAGTACACTTTTCCTCCATTCTTCAGGCATATTTTCGCCCGCTAGTATTCTGTTGAATAAGTTGGTCAAAAACTTCGCAGCCATCTCTCCAAATTGCTTCAATACCTCCACCGGTATGTCATCAGGACCAATTGCCTTTCCGTTTTTCATCCTTTGGAGTGACTTTCTAACTCCCCCCCTTACTAACCATTGCCACTTCCTGGTCCTCCACACTTGCCTCTTCTACTCTTCCTTCTCTCTCATTTTCTTCATTCATCAACTTCTCAAAGTATTCTTTCCATCTATTTAGCACACTACTGGCCCTTACATGTAGCACATTCTTCCCATCTCTATCCCTCTGTCTGGTAAACATGTAGACATCCTTTTCTCCTTCTTTCGCTAGCTCTACCTTTGCCCTACATCACATCTCAACGTACTCCTTTTGCCTCTCCTCAGTCCTCTCAGTGTCCCACTTCTTCGCTAATCTCTTTCCTTGTATGAGTTCCTGCACTTTGGGGTTCCACCACCAAGTCTCCTTCTCCCCTTTCCTACCAGAAGACATCCCAAGTACTCTCCTGTTGTCTCTCTGATCACTTTGGCTGTAGTAGTCCAGTCTTCTGAGAGCACTTCCTGTCCATCGAGAGGCTGTCTCACCTCTTTCCGAAAAGCCATACAACATTCTTCCTTTCTCAGCTTCCACCACATGGTTCTCTGCTCTACCTTTCTCTTATTAATCTTCCTACCCACCACCAAAGTCATCCTACACACCAATATCCTATGCTGTCGAGCTACACTCTCCCCTACCACTACTTTACAGTCAGTATTCTCCTTCAGATTACATTGTCTGCACAAAATATAATCCACCTGCGTGCTTGTACCTCCGCTCTTGTAGGTCACTATATGTTCCTCCCTCTTCTGGAAATAAGTGTTCATTACAGCTATCTCCATCCTTTTTGCACCACCATCTGTCCCTCAAAGTTCCTTTCCTGGATGCCTTTACTTACCCATCACTTCTTCATCGCCCCTGTTTCCTTCACCAATATGTCCATTACAATCTGCACCAATCACAACTCTCTCGCCGTCTGGGATGCTCAGAACTACTTCATCTAGTTCCTTCCAGAATTTCTCTTTCAACTCTAGGTCACATCCTACCTGTGGGACATAGCTGCTAACCACATTATACATAACAACCTCAATTTGAAATTTTAGTCTCATCACTCGATCTGATACTCTTTTCATCTCCAAGACATTCTTAGCCAGCTCTTCCTTTAAAATAACCCCTACTCCATTTCTCTTCCCATCTACTCCGTGGTACAATAATTTAAACCCTGCTCCTAAACTTCTAGCCTTACTACCTTTCCACCTGCTCTCTTGGTGCACAGAATATCAACCTTTCTCCTAATCATTATGTCAACCAACTCCTGAGCTTTTCCTGTCATAGTCCCAATATTCAAAGTCCCTACACTCAGTTGTAGGCTCTGTGCATTCCTCTTTTTCCTCTGACGATGAATCCAGTTTTCTCCTCTTCTTTGTCTTCGACCCACAGTAGCTGAATTCATACTGAAAGCCCTGCAGGTTAGCAGTGCCGGGACCAGGCGTTGTTAACCCGGGCCATGACCGATGCTTTATGGGATTCTTTAGATGAACGCTAATATTTGTTTGGCATAGTTTTAACGCCGAATGCCCTTCCTGACGCAACCCCGCTGCATTAATCCAGGTTTGGGACCGGCCTAGAGATTGCACTGGTTTGTGGCCCCATAGGCCTGCATTAGAAGCAGATAGATAGAAAGTGGAATTCAATAGTCTGTATGTGGTGAACAGAAAAAAAAATAAAGAGGCAATGAGGTGTACCTTTGACAAACGGTGTGGGATCGAAAGCGCAATTCCAACAGCATTAAAAAAAAAAAAAAAAAAAAAACAGATCAACGAAACAGCTCCATAAACATTGTTGAAACCCAACACAACAACACTTTGAACTGTAACTAGAATCTCTCCCAGAACAGTCAGGCAGTGGGAGGACTGTCCAACTACGTTACCCACACACCATATTTGTTGGGCGCCCTACAGTGACGTCCACATCGTTGCCTTTGAAAGCCCACAGGGCGTGAGTCATTCATTGCAACCCCACTTTTCTGACTTCCTGCATGTGAAACAGGTTTGGCTGAGAACAACCACAGTGGTGTCTTTCGTAGCTGGAGCAGAGGGAGAATCGGCACCGACACCAGCATCCCTCGTACTGGAATACAGGTTTTGTAATCCCATATCACAGTCTACTGAGTCCTCCTCCAAGACTGGTGGAGCTTGGCCCAGGGACCAGGTGTTGTCCAAAAAGGGGTCACAGCAGCAGTGACGCTTCAGCTGATCATGGTGGACAACTTTCACCTTGGCTCCCGGGTCCTTCTGAATTTGGTAGACATGATTATCTACCTGATCCAGGATAAAGAATGGCCCTTCATAAGATGGGATGAATTTCTGGACTTTATTCTTGACGCAACAGGTTCCTTTCACTCAAATACAACACAAGATCTCTGATCTTGTACTCCATGTGGCAGAAATTCTTGTCATATTGTCTTTTAGTGCGTGTAACTGATTCGGCCAGGGCATCTCTGGCGATGAGGTGGGCCACCTCAAGCCGCTTGCGCATGTGCTGCACATACTCTGGACCAGTCGGTTGGTTGTCGGGAGGTAGCCCTGCAACAAGGCCAACCGGTTCACTTACTTCTCACCCAAACATCATGAAGTTCGGAGTGAATCCGTTCGCACTGTGCTTGATTGCCCTGTAGGTCATGACAGCATTGGGGACCATAAGGTCCCAGTCTCAATGACAATGTTCTGCTGTGTAAACCAGAATCTTCTGGAGAGTGGCGTTGAAGCGTTCAACTTGGCCATCTGACGGAGGTCTGAATGGAGTGGTGTGAGTTTTGTCTGTGCCGAAAAGGCTGCATATTCCTTGCAATACCTCAGACTCAAAGTTACGACCCTGATCACTGTTCAGAGCTTGAGGTATCCCATAACGAGTCACCCACTCAGACACAACAACTTCAGCGACAGTCGCAGCTTGCTCGTCAGGAATCAGGAACGCCTCCGTCCACTTCGTAAAATAATCCTGTATCACCATCATATATCGGTTTCTGCACTCCGTTTCCTTCAGCGGTCCCATAATGTCCAGGGCAATGTGTTCCATCGGGGCTCCCACTCAGGGAGATCCCATTGGAGCTTGTGGTATTTTATGGGGGCGAGCTCTGGATGCATAGCTGGTACAAGTTTGGCAACAGAGGCTAACATCTTCCCAGATGTGGTACCATTAGTATCGAGTTCTTAGTCTGGCCATGGTCCCTTATACACCAAAATGCTTACCCACAGGCCCTTCGTGCATCTGACTCATCACCTCCGGTTGTAGCTTGCTTGGCAGCATGATTTGTGGGTAGAAATCAGTATCATTGAAGCTACAGCCGTTTCCATGGAGACCAGTATGTCTTGACAGCTGGACTGTATGGCGAAACCACCGCCCATGGAAGACGCTCGTTACTGTCCTTTTTCCAGTTGCGTATGGGTGCAATATCAGCAACCCATCCTGGGCTTGGCTTTCACAGCCCTTTTTTTTTGTGGTCTCATGGCAGCGGGCTATTTCATATGCTTGGGCGAGTGTCGCTAGATGCCTTTCTAACACCTTCTGAACCATATCCGCATCTCCTAGCCCCGGGGTTATCAATGCATTGATCGCAATCGACTGGCAGTTTCAGTGGATTGCAATGGCTTGCCTAGAGAAAAAAAATAGACATCAGCCGTACTTTTTTTTAGATCACCGCGCATGTGCAAACAACAACAGTACAGGAAAACTCGTTGTCAATGACTTCCCCGCCTATTTTAAGGTCTTGTTGAGAAATCTTACATGAGTATGGATGTTGCAGTAAAGAAGACAAAAATGTATCACTTTCATACGGAATGTGAGTCGTACTTTTTTTTCACAATGTCATTTTCAAAGTGCGTTTGCCTCATCTGCCAGTGTAGTGAAATGTAGAACGGCATCTTTGAACTGTTTATGGAAAAATACAACACCGACATTCCGCTGAAAAGCAAGCTGAGGATTAGAAAAGTGAATGAACTAAAATTCCAACTCGATCGCGAGAGCCTGGATGCTTGAGAAATAGATCTTGGGGTAAAAAAGTCTGGGCACACCTGTTGTAGCCCGTTCGTAAACACTTCGACAGTTATGCTCGCTCTCTGTCCGATTACCATAAACCACAGCTACCCTGTCCAATGTCATCCCAGAATGCATCCAGGGCTTCTCCAGGTCTATGCACCCTTTGCCTAAGCTCCACAGCCACTGCAGCCCCATGATCTGAAGATGGGCCACATGCGGTTTCCAGCACGACCACTAACCGGTGGTAGTCCGACTTAGACGAGCGAAGATTGTGGTGGACGATAGCTCCCACGGCTCCAACTAAGCAGAAGTTCAGATGATTTAGTCATGATCTAATGATCTAATAGTTGGCCTCTGCACATCATTCGAACCTGTGCAGGAATTCCCTCTATGGTTTGGTGCCGTCATATTGCCCCGGTCGCAACATGGGGATCCTTTCCTTTTGTTCAACTTCCTTCAGTGTCAGAGAGGGGTTGACGAGGCGAACAGTGCCTTGTAGGTAACGTTGAGCCTAGCTGAGGGCAAAGAAGAGTTTGCAAGACGTCCCATATAGTCGGAGGAGAATGGGTTTAAATCTGTCATTTGCATTAGTTGGGAAGGGGCTGAGCAATTGTATGTAGTGCTTCAGGCTTTGTGACGCCAACTTTGATATACGTCGTCAGCAAAAGGGTTAGAGCGGGAAAACTGCGGCCTCGTGAGCACTTACTCCCCATCAGCAAATATGTTTACACAAGTTGCCTCACAACACACGAATGGGTTATAATTTTCACATTTCTTCACCGTCCAATATTGTTTAGCTCCCCTCACACACCTGACACTTCAGGAGCGCCACGCATCATGATACCAGAGTCAGGAGGACTAGCCTTGAGTCTGACGTATTCGCGGGGATTGTGAGCAGCGGCCATCACGTGTTAGCTTAACTTCGATGAATAAAACAAGCACTTTACCGATTGTGGTCAAAATAGATGACGCTAACCACTCCTAAGACAACGTGAGAAGGTCTGTTCGTGGTCGCCAATGTTAAGACGCAGAGGAGACATGTTCTCCTGGGCCGAGGTTGTCCTCCCTTGGTTAACTCTCTTGCTGTTATACTCGCTTTATTGGCTCTTAGCACACAACACTTCCCCGGTCGCCATGAATCAAACTATTGAATTGGAAACCTTTCATCCCACCAGAAGATTGTTATTGTTATTGATTTAACTTTATGCCTTGTAAAAAAATTTAATACTATTGTTTAATACTGCTCTTTTCAGTAGCAAGAGCACTGCTGTCATTCCACCGAGTGTAGTGATAACATGAGATGACATGAGTGATACTTTTCATCACCAAGTAAAAACGGAGTTGAAATGGTATATTATATGAAATGTTATTTTTCCTAGTAATTAAAGGTGTTTGGATTATTCACTTATTTTAAACAAGAAGTATCTTAAGGTCTCTAGAATTCTTCAAATTCAAACATTTTACTTGAAAATAGCGGCATGGAGAGTGACAGCCTGTCTGCCTTTCAGTTCCCCAGAACTGAGGGCTTCAAATGGCCCCACCTGCTCTTTCTCCCTGTGCCCCTGTGGATTTTTTTCCACATAGTCTGGTTTCCTCCCACATCCCAAAAACATACATGGTGACTGAAACCTTTAAATTACCCATAGATGTATATGTGAGTTGTTTGTTTCTATGTGCACTGCAACGGCTTGTGACCACTTCAGGATGTACCCTGCCTCTTAGCTTGTATAAGCGGTACAGAAAATGCATTGATGGAGATACAAAAATAATATTCAAAACCTTTGGTGGTAAATGTTAGTAGACTAACTTTAGCTGTCAGATAATTGTAACTTTTGGCATTGGCCAGTAATTTTGAATCTGAAGGCCCTGGGGAGCATGCATTCAAGATTCAATCTGATGGGACCCAAAATAAATGTACCCACAAATGACTGCTGGAATCTGATCAGCTAAGACATAGTAAAATCAATAGAAGAGACTGTTGGAAATAATACAATGTTAAACAAGTTGCTTTGATATGTTTGACCAGCAGAGGAGACTCGTAAGGATCCCACAACATGTCTCTGTTTACTGAAGAGGTGTATTTGCTCATGAGGATATTGTGGAGAATAGAGTTTAATACACACTCTGTCTTTGTGTTACATGTATTTGTTTTAGGATTCCTGAACCATTTTTGTTTGTTTCCAGTTCTCGCTCTTTCCAATATGTGGTTTGTCTTTTGCATGTCCCTCTAACTAGCATAAATGAGAATTAGTTTGGGCGGCACCGTGGAACAGCTGGTAAAGCGTTGGCCTCACAGTTCTGAGGTCCTGGGTTCAATTTCAGACCCGCCTGCATGGAGTTTGCATGTTCTCCCCGTGCCTGTGTGGGTTTTCTCCCGGCACTCTGGTTTCCTCCCATATTCCAAAAACATGCAACATTAATTGGACACTCTAAATTGCCCCTCGGTGTGATTGTGGGTGTGGCTGTCTCTATGTGCCCTGCGATTGGCTGGCAACCAGTTCAGGGTGTACCACGCCTGCTGCCCGTTGACAGCTGGGATAGGATCCAGAACACCCCGTGACCCTCATGAGGATAAGCAGTGAATTAGTTTTAGCTGTTTCCCACAAGGTGCTTCCCCTTTCATGTGTGGATGCACTTTAAACAGAAAAAATACAGTATGTCAACAGTGTTTGCCTGTTGAAAGTTTCAGAAGGTGGTCATTTTCAACAATACAGAATTTTGACACTTAAAAAACAGATCACGGTATCACGAAAAAAAATTCTCATAAGAGAGTGCAGTCCACTGCCAGGACAACTTCGTTTAAGCATTTAAAGAACAAATATGTAATGCGGCGGCACGGTGGATCAGCTGGTAAAGCGTTCGCCTCACAGTTCTGAGGTCCCTGGTTCAATCCCGTACCCGCCTGTTAGGAGTTTGCATGTTCTCCCCATGCTTCCATGGGTTTCCTCTGGGCACTCCGGTTTCTTCCTACTTCCCAAAAACATGCAACATTAAGTGGACATTCCAAATTGCTCCAAGGTGTGATTATGAGTGCGATTGTTGTCTGTCTCTATGTGCCCTGCGATTGGCTGGCAACCACTCCAAGGTGTACCCCACCTGCTGCCCGTTGACAGCTCGGATAGGCTCCAGCACACCCCGTGACCCTCGTGAGGATAAGCGGCAAAGAAAATGGATGGATGGATGGATGGATATGTAATGCTTTATTTGTCCTTACTTCCAGTAAGCTCCACTTTCTACGATATCCCTATTTTCAGCAGTAGGGGCTGTGTTAAATCTGCTGTAATGACAGATAAGGAGGGTGAAGGCTACCTGTCAGAGCGAGACATGGCACTGATCCAAGAGGTCATTAAACTAAAGGCCCCTTGTGACTTCTCAATGCTTTTAAACCCAGGCAAAATGAATGGTGTTTATAGTCGGAGGAGAACAATCAACTAGTGATTTGTCAGATGATGGAGCATTACATTCACAGATCCACATACCTCATACCACTACTATAACATCATACACTTCACCCTGACACTTGAGCCACTGATGCTTCAAAGGAGGTGAATAAGATCATTGTCACTAACGTGATATGTAAGAAAGGTGAGTAGTGATGAACTGTGGCTTCTCAATGCCCCTTTCTCTCGACATGGAAGTGTTTTACTTTAAGCAGTCTTGCTTATTCTTCAAGTTATACTGGCACCACAAAGTGGTTTTAGATCAGCATGTAGTGACCAATAACAGTGTTCCGTTTGTCCATTTCAGAGCAATTTTTCTTTTCCTTTTGACTTGTCCCATTATGGGTCGCCACCGCATGTCATCTGAGAGGAAAGCTTATTTGTTTGGCAGTTTTTACGCCAGATGCCCTTCCTGACGCAACCACTCTGCATTTAACTGGCGAGAGAAGCTTACTGCCCTTGGTATTCCCACCCGGTCTCCCACCCAAGTACTAACCCGCTTAGCTTCCAAGATCTGACGGGATCGGGCGTTCTTATAGTAGCGTGGTTGTAAGCCCCATTTCAGAGCAATTATTTCATTACCTACTGCAGCAGCAACACTGTTCAACGTGCATTACTGTTTACATATTGAGAGGGCCTTGCAATCCTGAATACAAAGTGAAGCAGCGACCCGGATGCGCCTCCATTGTGTGGGTGGATTTGTGTGTCTTTGTGGTGTGCCTATACTTTGGAGCAGTTTTAAGAAGTATAAATCATTGCCATCTCAGAGAGTCACTCATTGTGTGGTGGTACACACGGCTGCCTTTGGTGCAGGCAGCGTGGGATCGATTTCTGCTCAGTGGTGGTGTTGATATCTGCCCTGTGACGGGCTGGCGACCAGTTCGGGGTGTAGTCTGCCTACGCCCGAAGTCAACTGGGATAGGCTCTAGCCCTCTCCCTAGATAAATGCAGAGGGGTTGCATCAGGAAGGGCATGCGGCATTAAAAACTGTGCCAAACATGTGAGCGTTCACCTTAGATGACACGCTGTGGTGCCCCCTAATGGGACAAGCCGAAAGAAATACATACATACAAATCATTGCCATCTCATTGGTACTGGTGGTCCTCCAAAATGCTGCTACAGTAGTGCAGATTTGATGTGGTATGGTAATAAACTAATTTTTTGTGTCTCAATCCCTGCACTGAACCACAGGAACATTATAGTTATTCCGGGGCTGGTCCCTTATAGCGGCTGTAGTTTCAAGATGGCACAGTGTCATTGTCATAATTGAAGCCTCTAAATTGGCCTTAGGTGTGATTGTGAGTTTGACTGTTGTCTTTCACCATGTGTCCTATGGGTGCAATTTAGTCGATTAAGTTAATTTTAACTTTTTATGCATGTTTGAAACCCAACCAAACTCAAGGAAGACATACCAACTTCACACAGCAAGCTCAGAGTTGAGATTCAAACCCAGACCTTTCCACTTCAAGTCTGATGTGCCCCACTTTTCATTTCCTGTGATTGAATTACATAAATGTCATGAATTACTGACGTTACTATGTATGCTTAATAAAACATAGTTTGGCTTTCATTTATGATACTTCATTACAAAAGCTCCTCCTAAACATGTTGTGTTGTAAGTACATGATTTAAAATTTTCAAATGAAATTAGGTGAAAGAAGATCCTTGGCGGTTTTAGTTTGAAGTTGTGCTCTAAACAGTTGTGCACAGAAATAGCCTTGGGTGTCCTTTAAAGTCTGGTACAGATCCCAAATGCCATCTGTTGGTGTGTGAATTTCACTATGTTCATTTATAAATTCTGCTTATCTTGAAACTAATTAAAAATGCATCTAGAGATGATGAAGGCTCTGGGAAAAAGCAGCTTGCGGGTTTGAAGAAGTGAACAAACAGTCTTGTCTTTACTTTGACAACATAGGAAGTCAACATCACTAAAACTGATGGCATTTGCAATAATCTATCAATTCTAGTGAAAAAGAAAGCCTAATCCTAAATTAAAATATATTTATTCACAACAAACATTTTTCAAAATGCTCTACTCGGGTCAAAAAATGTATTTGAATTTTCTGGGTTGACATGACGTTCTTGGTTTCCACATGAACTCAATCACTTAGCAAGAAGAGAATAAAAGAGTGATTCAAGACTTTGTTATGAGAGTGCACTTCTTAGATGTGTTATTACAGGCAATTGCCACCCTGTTGACCTTTGAACGTGTAATCACAGTCTGTATAGATGCATTCTTTGGCGATCAGCACTGTTGTCGAAGGACTATTGAGAGACTGGTTACCTCCGAGAACAAGTGTTCCCGTTATCCAATATAAAGTGCATACACCAGTCCGGAATCCGTTTAAGTTGGAGGTAAGAATGTACTTATCTGGTAAATGGGTTACGGGTCAACAACAGTAACCTTGAATAAGATACAAAAAGGATCATTTCAATTATTCTTGATGCTGTTGTCACTGTATTACAATACAGTGCATTTTTGCGTGTGTACGTGCGCTTGCATGAATGAGCAGTTTGAGACTTTACATTGAAAATGGAGAATGGACAAGCTCAGAGACCAGTTGTGAAGAGAGCTCAGGCATGGTTGAAATATCACTGTATTATCCATCCATTATCTAAGCTGCTTATCGCCCCAAGGGTCACAGGAATACTGGAGCCTATTCCAGCTATCTTCAGGCAGGTGGGTTCAGGATACAACCTGAAATGGTTGACAGCCAATGGCAGGGCACATAGTATCACAATCACACCTAAGAGCAATTTAGAGTCCTCAGTGAATGCATGTTTTGCATGATGTGGAAGAAAACCAGAGTACGTGGTGAAAATCCACCCTGCACAAGGAGAACATGCAAACTCCTCACAGATGGGCGGGATTTGAACCCCAGTTCTTTGAACTGTGAGGCAGATGCTCATACCAGTATCTCATCGTGCCACCTGACTGTATGATGTTACTACTAATTCCAGTAAAGGTTGTTCTCATAGAAAATAATTGTATTTAAAGTCATGGACTGTCACTCATACAAAGAGAGTTATAAATATTATTTATAAGATTTATCAGTGTTTGCTTATGAATGTACAGTGAAACCTCCACATAACAGACCTCAATAGAATGGACATTAGATAAAACGGAGATTGGGACGCAACAATGTGTCCAAAAATAGTTTCTATTTGTCACTTAAACTACCGTTGACAAAGTCTTTAGTTCCCGAATTGTGGACAGTTTGTTTACTGCCACTGTGGTGTAGTGCAGGCAGAGAACGGGATTGACATATTTCCAGGGCACAGGTATGCAATATACTTGATCAAATTTCATAAAATGTCCTATCCTCTGATGGGCCCGCTGTGTGATGTTCCTTGGCCTGATGATATACACCTCCACTGTGGTCTCCACAAACAGTGGGGTGGATTTATGAACAGAAACAGAACAGAAAAGTTAAGGTTTAGTTTTCAGATAATACAGAAAAAATCTGCATCACTGGAATTAACACATATTAAACAGCACAACATAAACATATTTACTTGATCTTCTGAATGTTGCTTTATGATTCCCTGAACAAACACGGAGTCACTGGTTCGCTTCAGTAGACGACTATAGAGAATGTCCACATATGATATCATGACATGGGGCATTTTCAAGAAGAGGCAAAGAGTGTCATCTTCCACAAGTCTTAAAAACTGTCCTGAAACCCTGATGGCTCCAAAACACAGGAGGAGGTCTTCTTTGTTTTTAAAAAGTGCTCAGAGCTCAGCAGGGACTTCCACCACACTGGGCTTGCTCCTGGGTGTCTGTGGACCACCGCACTTTCAACACATGGGTTGGCTTTGGAGAGCTTGATTAAATAATGCAGTGAATCCAGTCACATCTGAGAAGAACTTCATCACGTTTGGGATATGTCAGGTCACCTTCTGCATGATGAAGTTTTGCTGATGAGCAAAGCATTAGACATAGTGAGCATTCCAATCACCATCTTAAAACTTTCTTTTGCACACCACCTGTGGCTACTCTCATGAGACTTGCAGCATCATATGCTTGGGAAATGAGGTTGCTATTATGGTCATCAGCTAGAATGGAGTCCATCTCATCCAGAGGTCCTGAAGCCATGGAATAAGCTGTGGCACTTAAGAGAGGAATGAACTCAAAAAAAACCTCTTCAGGATATGAAGTCATTGTAGCGGACCACAATCACCAGCTGAAACTGAGTAGGAATGTCCATTCTTTCATCATTCTGAATGGCAACAAAAACTGCACTCTAGATTTCTTTAATAATGCGCTCTCTCAAAAGTGAAAACATGTAGTCAAGGAATTCATTCTGTACAGTTGTTGATTTCCTTTAAACACAGTACAGTACTTATGCAGAAGTGTATCCAACCATGCCAAAAAAAAATCCACCAATCCTCTAAAAACACTAAGATTTTCTGAAACTTCAGTGGCATCATGATCACACAGTAAAATTTCAAATGCACCACAGAATTTAACACAATCTAAAATTGTTGATAGGATGTGCCTGTTTTTGTCAACCTCCTAATTGTGTTAGCAGAATCTGCAGCCTTCATAAAGCTGACAAGCAATGTTTAATTTCTGAAACATTGTTTTAAAACATTTCTGATACCTCGCTCAGGAGTTCGGTATCAAATTTTAATAGGTTCGTCGGAGATAGGCACTCAGAAATGAAGACAAGACACACTTCTGGCTACCAACAATTGGCACTTTATTGGTCCCACACAGAAATGGTAACACAAGCACAAGCAAAAATCACGTGGTATGAAGCTAAGTAATATCCAATCAGCTCTTAGAAGAATATCCAGCTCTTACCATGCGCCAATAGGAGGGAGAGCCAACACTCCAGGTAGAGAGCAGCTTCAATACCGGCTGGGCATCCGTACGCAACCCGCAGCAGACTCTACCGAGAGTATCTAAAGTTCTCCTTTTATACTCTAAGCGTGTGCGGAAGGAGGGTTGAGTGGCCAATTCATCCCGCCTGACGCCACACTATTCTTTGTTACCAACAAATGGCGTTGCACGACATCATATAACACAAAAACATCTTTTTATGACATTGCTGGTTATCCAAACATCCTTTTATGACATTGCTGGTTATTCAAACCTATTGCGATCGTCTTTTAGGTTATACAAAGCTATCGCGAAACATATACGAAGCTATTGCGAAACATCTTTTAATTATGGAAAAACAACACAATAAAATTATTCTTACTTCAAACATGCATAGACCCAGTTTATTTGCCTTTTCAGCAAAGTTTCATACTAGTTCTTATCCATGCAGAATCAATGCTGAAATTGGAAAAAGCAGGCAGGGGAAAGAATATAGAGCTTTTGTCTCACTACACATTGTTAGCCAGGACCTGTTGCGAAACTGACTCCTTGAAAAAGACCTCAGGTATTCTCTTCCTCTGGCTTTTTACTTCTTCTTTATTTTAATGTTCAATGCAACATCCCCACCCCCATTGCCAGCAGTATCTTGTGCATTGTACTAGGAACCAATACTCATGTCGAACTTTTGACGATAGTTTACAGAAAAACATGTGAGCATTTAGAGAACAAAAATTACATCATAGAATGAGACAGCAATAATAAACTAATCCTTTTCACTCTTCATTAACTATATAGAATTTATTCTCAACTAAAACTACAACCATTCATCCATTATTTGAGACACTTATCCCCATGAGGGCCGCGTGCTGGATCCTCTCTCAGCTATCTTCGGGTAGGAGGGGGCGTACACCATAAAGTGGGTGCCACCCAATTGCAGGGCACATAGAAACAAACAACCATCTGCACGCACAATCACACCCAGGGACAATTTACAGTCTACAATTAATGCATGTTTTTGTGATGTGGGAGGAAACAAGTGCCCAGGGGAAAAAAAACCCCAAACAGTCATGGGGAGAACATGCAAACCCCACACAGGTGGAGCTGGGATTTGAAACCGGTCCTCAGACCAGTGAAGCTAATGGTCTAACCATTAGTTCCACGACTAAACCTACATATACATATAATTTGTTGTATTAATTTATAATTATTCATTTTTACATTTTTCTTTGGCGGCATGGAGGCGCAGCTGTAAAATATTGGCATCACAATTCTGAGGACCAGGGTTCAAATCCCAGCTGCGCCTGTGTGGAGTTTGCATTTTCTCGCCATGCCTCTGTGGGGTATTTTCCTCCGGGCACTTGTTTCCTCCCATATCACAAAAACATGCATTAATTGTAGACTGTAAATTGGCCCAATGTGTGATTGTGAGTGCGATTATTGTTTGTCTCCATGTGACCTCCGATTGGCTGTCAACCAGTTCAGGGTGTACCTACCTCTTGCCCATTCACAGCTGGGATAGGTTCCAGTACTCCTGCAACCTTTGTGAGAATAAGTGACTCAGAAAATGAAAATAAACTTTTTTTTACTGAAGACAGTGACTCATCTGACCCATAAGGCAGTGCCCCAAGTGCCCTTATTGACTGTGTACCACTGACTATTTGGTCTTGGCTCATTGCTCCCGATGATGAGTGCTGTACGTCAACAATGTCACCATAACCAACCACCATAAGTGCACTGGTGTGGTAAGCACAATGAAAAATGTATAAAAGTTGAGGTTTTTCCAACATTTTCATGATTTTTTATTTTACAACTTTGTACTGATTAATTGGAGACTTTAAATTCCCTAAGGTGTGATTGTGAGTGCTAATTGTTTCTATGTGCCGTGCATTTGGTTGGCGAACAGTTCAGGGTGTACTCCTTTTACTGCCCAAAGATAGCTGGGATAACCTTGAGCACTCCCTAATGGATGGATGGAACTGTACTGTATAAGGCCCTTTAGACCACCAAAAAACTACAAAACTATAATTTTTAACTGTACAGTAATGCATGGCCATACATATGGTCAATGTAACATAGAATCAGCTATATTGGACAACCTCCCACCCCTGTTATTATTATTTAGATCATTTGTAAAGTATGTCGGTTTGGAGCCATCAATCTTTTTGATGTGATTCAGCATCAAGTATTTAGACTGTCTTTTGGGGCTTGGCAGATTACCTGAATAAATTCATTACAGGTTGAGATTGGAGAAATGCTTCTGCATTTGAGAAGTGCCCCACTTACAGCCATGCACTAGACAAATTAGAGAAGGTAAAATGAAGATCGTGTGAGTCATTTTACACTGCTTGATTGTTAAAGGACAGACAAAAATGTATTATTCTGTCTGGCTCATAAACCAAAATGTTAGAGCAATGGAACTGCATATATTCAAAGTGGATCCTGCAGTGGACTTCTCACCAGTTCCTGTGTGGTTGATGTCAAGTCTTGTCGTTGATCTAAATTTCTGGGACTCAAATAATTACATGTAACTAATAAATCAAGTGTAGAAGGTTTTATTAAAGGTAATTATGGGGAGAGGATTATTCGTACATGGATGAATCAAAAGCAGAAACGCCAAAGTGGATATTGCATTTATTATTCCAAAGTATGGGGTAAGAAGAATGGAGATGATAGATAATACTCTGACTATATATGCAGCAGAATTAGTGGCAATTTTTATCGCACTTTCTTGCGTTGGGAGTAATCGGCCATAGCCTGTTATACTGTATTTTCTTCAGATTCCTCTTCTGTGTTGTAAATGGATCATTAAAATCTAGACAGGACATTTTATGGGATATTGTGGAGTTGGGGCATAGGTTATAGTGCTCAGGTGTTTATATTACTTTTATGTGGGTGCCATCTCACATTGTAGTTATAAACTAGATCCTAGATGAGACTGCCAAAGATGCAGTTCTCCTGTCTGAGATTAGCTTGAATATTAGGGGTCGTAAATTAGAGATAAAGGACATAGTTAAGTTCAAACTAAAGGAAGACTGAAATTAAAAAAAAAATTAAATGAACATCTGGACATCGGTACAAATCATTTCAATCAATAATTTTTTACTCGACCAATGTAGCTACAACAATAATAGTGAAATGTAAGATTTAGATGGCAAAAAAAAAAAAAATGAAAGCATGTATTGCAGTTATCTAGTGACAGTTTTGTTGTAAAAATGTGAAGGTCAAATGTATTCAAGTGTTCAACCTTAACCCAAAGCCTAATTACTTCACTATTTTATGCAGAATAAATGCATTGCACAGGAGTACACAGTGGAACCTCAAAGGTCAAACACAATCTGCTCGAGGACACTTTTTCCCAAAGGATGCAGTGGAAGTAAAAATAATGTAACTCTCTTCAAACTTCTTGGAAGATGAGTTTGAGCATTGTTCGTTGATGCTCTAAAATACATGTCAAATTTATACTGTATGACGAGTCTTTGTTATCTTATTTTTGCTTTACACACTGCACGAGGAGCAATGTCGACATTAAATGGATGCTTTGGAAATGGGTGCAAAGGGTTACAATGTATATAATGTTTGTCTTGTGTTAAAACTCTTACATGTCCAAGCCTGTGTACTGTCACAAAAGGCTACGTAGAAAGTTCGTTAAGATGAGGGTGGACAGCAGTCCATAATCCTTCACACCACAATGAAACAACATGAAGAGGAGGAGGAGGTGGAAGAGAGAGAGCTCATCTAGGCTGCCAGCCAATATCCCCAAGGCAAGATAGAACGCTGATGGACTTGATAAACTGGGACTTTGGGCTGAACAGCCTGCTGACAGACTGCCAGTGCTTTGGAGGAAAAATAAACCTGGCTGACACCGTTGAGAACTTTCTCTGCCACACAAAATTGTTATATTTACTGTGTCCTGTATAGACAGCAACTTTTCTCTTTTTATGACAATATTGTTTCTATAATGGTGACAACCTACATTTGTAAGTCAGAATGTTCAGAATGTTTCACCAGGGGCATGCAAAAGGGTGTGTGTGTATGGGAGGTGGGGGGGCTCCAAATGCACTTGGTTGGGCATCGATTGTAACCCTCCTTCATGTCATGTTTTGAGACACAAAAGCCCTGTTTTTGTTTTTTCTTTAGTGAAAGGCAGACAGTTTTGACACAACACTGACTGCTATTTCATCCATCATTCATCTTCTGATCCGCTTATCCTCACTAGGGTCACAGGTGTGCTGGAGCCTATACCAGCTATCTTCGGATGAAAGGTAGGCTAAAACCTGAACTGATTGCCAGGCTGCTATTTGGAACTGCTAATTATTCCTTCCATTTTCTTTAAGGAGAATTCCAGCTGAAGAAAAACTCTCATCGCACATGATGCCTCCACCACCGTGCTGCACTGTAGATATGGTTGATCTTCACGATGAGCGGCATTGTGTTTCCACCATTTTGGCGCCGTGGCCATCTTTCCCCAGCCAAAATGTGGAGGGGTTGCGTCAGGATGGGCATCCATCGTAAAACTGTGCCAAACAAATATGCGTTCATCTGAGATGACACGCTGTGGCGACCCCTAATGGTACAAGCCGAAAGGAAAAGAAGAAGATATTAGTTATATGCCACACTATCTATCCATTTTCCATACTGCTTATCATCACCATGGTTTCAAGTGTCCCGGAGCCTATCCCAAACATCTTTGGATGAGAGACGGGATACACCCTGAAAATGGTCACCAGACAATTGAGACTAATAGATACAGATACAAACAAACAACCATTCGCACTCACATTCATACCTATGGGCAATTTGGAGTTGTCAATTAACATTCCATCCATGTTTTAATGATGTGGAAGGAAACCAGATTATCTGGAGAAAAACCAAGCAGGCACGGGAGAACATACAAACTCCAACCAGGTGGTGCCGGATTTGAACCCCGGTCCTCAGAACAGTGAGGAAGCTGTGCTAACCCTTGACTAAGGAGTCCTATGGGGGGTCAGGATGAGGCATTCATTCAGTGACAATGATGCACCTGTTTTCATTCAGTAGGGTTGTAAAGAAAATGGCCAGTAAGTAAAGGAGATTGATTCCATCCATCCATCTTCGACCACTTATCCGGGTCAGGTCACAGGGCGATACCTTTAGCAGGGACAACCAGACTTCCTTTTCCCCAGCTGCTTCATCAATCTCATCCAGGGGGATCCTGAATGATTCCCAGGCTAGCCGAGAGACATAGTCTCTCCGGGATGTCCTGTGTCATCCCCTGGGTCTCATTCTGGTAGAACGTGCCTGGAACAACCTCACCAGGGAGATGCCCGGGAGGCATTGGAAACAAAAGCTCCAGCCACCTCATCTGGCTCCTCTCAATGCGGAGGAGCAGCGGCTTGACTCTAGGGCTCTCCTAGATGACTGAGCTTCTCACCCTATTTCTAAAGGAGAGACCCTAACCCTAACACCCTAGGGAGAATATTCATTTTCTGCCACTTTTATCCGAGATGTTGTTTTTTCTGTCATAACCCACAACTTGTGACCAATAGATCGACCAGTAAATTGAGAGCTTTCCCTTTCACCTTAGCTACTTCTTTACCACAATGATACAAACACTGCATCGCTGCAGAATCTGCACCCATCCGCCTATTGATCTCATGTTTCATTCTTCCCACACTCGTAAACAAGACCCCAAGATACTTATACTCCTCCACTTGGGGCAGGATCTCATCCCCAACCTCCCTCCAAAGTCTCTAAAAAGGGTCTGTAATCTGAACTGTTGTTTGGTGCATAGGGACAAAAACTATTAGGAACTGTCCCCCTACCCGAAGGGGGAGAGAGGCTACCCTCTCACCCACCGGAGTGAACTCCAACGTACAGGCACCGAACTGGGGGGCAATAAGTATACCCACACATGCTTGGTGCCTCTCACTGCGTGCAATTCCAGAGTGGAAAAGAGTTCAAAACCCACTCAAGAGGACTTGTTCCAGAGCCCAAGGTATGTGTGGAGGTGAGACCAACTATTTGTAGATTATAGAATCAAGACCAATGGTTCCCGAAATCAACCTGGGCCAGGACCCCCAGTGAGTCGTTCAAAAAGGTCCCGGATCCCCAACCTCAACTTTTGCCAATAATTTAGTGCTGGACACAGCTATGCCATTGCAGTACAAAGAAATACTCAATTTTAGTGGGTCACATGCTCTCTCTTTTTATTTTTGCACAATAAATCAAAACGTGGTTCAACATTGGAAAGGGCAATTCTCACACCATGATTAGCTTCCAGAGGATTTTGTTTTTTCGTCTTCACATCACGGACCCCCTGGAAAAAAGACAGATGGTGGCCCATGGAAAGGTGGACCCACGTTACGCTTTCGGGCTGTGCCCCACTTCCAGGCCTGACTCCAGAGTGGGGTCCCAGTGATGCAGGTCTGCATAAGGGAAACTTAGATTCAAAATTTGTATTCATCATCGGGGTTTATGGAATCGTACTTTGTGTGGTCCCTCACTTAGGACCTTTTTGCTCTGGGTGATCCTACCAGGGGTGTGAAGCCCCAGACAACTTATTTCCTAGTATCATTGGGACACAAACCACTCCACCACGATAAGGTGACAGCTCAAGGAGGCCAGAGCTTGATTCAAAATAAATAGTATGAGTGCTAAACAATATGGACGCCTTTGCTGCCAACAATTACAAGACTGCCTGCGCCCACCCACTGTTTACTAAAGGCTTGAGGTTGGTGCAATCACTCTGCCTTTGTGTAATTTTCGATGAAAGTGTCACTTTAGGAATCTTATGCCATGGATGAGGTAACCCAATTCACAAGGAAAATAGAAATGTTTTAACAGCCCAGAAACCTGTCTGATCTAGAGAAGATCTGTGTGGAGGAGTGGGCCAAAATCCCTCCTGCACTGTGTGCAAACATGGTGAACAACTACAGGAAACATTTGACCTCTGTAATTGCAAACAAAGACTACTGTACCAAATATTAACATTGGTTTCTCAGGTGTTCAAATACTTATTTGCAGCTGTATCACACAAATAAATTGTTAAAAAAAAATCATACATTGTGATTTCTGGAGTTTTCTTTTTAGATTATCTTTCTCACAGTGGACATTCACCTATGATGAAAATTTCAGACTCCTCCATGATTTCTAAGTGGTAGAACTTACAATATTGCAGGGTGTTCAAATGCTCATTTTCTTCACTGTAAGTATTCAGTTACATTTGTTTCAACCTTAAATTGCATGGCAATATGTACTAAAAAAAGGCAAGTTATCTATAAATGGTTACCAAGTCAACGGAGCAGCAAAGGAATACAATGATTAATAATGAATATCAGGCAGATTGTAGCCCAACAGTAAGGGACAAAGGGGTGAAACATACATTTCTGTTTCCACTTGACATGCACACATGTTCTTTTCATAGTTAATGTCAGGAAAGCATTCTGATGTACTGTACTATATTTGAGTTCAAATCTCTTGTTTTGTATGTGTGTGTGTGTTTTTGTTTGGTGGTTTTTTTGTTTTGTTTTTGTTTTTATTTTCACTGGGAGGGGCGAGAGGGAGAGAACTGCAGGTCCAACATTGAATCTACAGTGTATCAGCGAGAACATATTAAAAAATTATGTTGATTTAGGTATTCAAAGTCCTAATCATTTCTTTTTTACTTATACATCACGATGGAGTGAGCATTAAATTGATGTATGCCTTTCAAATGTAGGCGATGTCATTTTGTCCAACAAGGACTAAATAGCATACTCGTTGACAGGCTTCTCGAACAGTCCTGACACAGCAGGCTCCACTTTATCTGTGCAGTGAATGTATTCTACTTTTATTTATTCATTCAAGTGCTGTCACTTTGATGAATGGGAGCTGGAAGTGGTCAATTGTTTCACTCGACAGGACAAGTCTCACATGCTCTGAACTCAAATGTCCTTCATGTCAAAATTGTACAACTCCACACAGCTGTAAAGGGCTATGGAGAAATTGCCAAGCACCTTGGTGAAAAAAGCTCCACTGTTGGAGCAATCATTACAAAATGGAAGAAGCTAAACATGACAGTCAATCAGTTTTGTGGTCAGATGAGACCAAAGTGGAACTCTTTCATCATAATCCCACTCACCGTGTTTGGAGGAAGATGAATAATGAGTTCTATCCCAAGAACACAATCCCTACTATGAAGCATGGGGATGGTAGCATCATGCTTTGGGGGTGTTTTTCTGTATGTGGGAAAGGACGACTGCACTGTATTAAGGAGAGGATGACCGCAGCCATGTATTGTGAAATTTTGGGGAACAACCTCTGTCCCTCAGTCCAGCGCATTGAAGATGGGTCTGTTAACATGATAATGACCCGAAGCACAAAGTCAGGAAAACCAAGGAGTGGCTCCGTAAGAAGCATATCAAGGTTCTGTTGTGGCCTAGCCAGTTTCCAGACCTAAACCCAATACAAAATCTTTGGAGGGAACTGAAACTCCATGTTTCTCAGTGACAGCCCAGAAACCTGTCTGATCTAGAGAAGATCTGTGTGGAGGAGTGGGCCAAAATGCGTTCTGCAGTGTGTGCAAACCTGGTGAACAACTAGAGGAAACGTTTGACCTCTGTAATTGCAAACAAAGGCTACTGTACAAAATATTAACATTGGTTTCTCAGGTGTTCAAATACTTATTTGCAGCTGCTCACACTAATAAATCATTAAAAAAATCATACATTGTAATTTCTGGATTTTTCTTTTTAGATTATATCTCTCAGAGTGGACATGCATCCACAGACCCCTCCATGATATCTCACTGGGAGAACTTGCAATATAGCTGGGTGTTAAAATACTTATTTTCTTCACTTTAAGTAGAAATGTTGTTGATTGACCTTTAACAAATTGTATTGCCACACCACTAATAACAAAGGTTATTACTGGTTACAGTATACACAGGATATGAATAATTTCTGTCACACAGCTTTTTGATTTCTTAGCAGCAGATCGAACTTAATCCTTCAATTTCCAACTTGGACACTTCATTTTGTTGGGAGTCAGAAATTTTCCCTCCCATTGTTGAATTTTAAATTGAAGACAATTATGGACACAAATGTTGAATGAAAAAAACTTATAGGTCAAATAAAATGTCTCTTGACCATATTTTATCACTTTCCCAGCCTATGACCTTTCACGACCATGTTGGCAGCACTTACTTATGTGATCAATTCTCAAAACAAATGAGATTGAGTCACCACATAATGGATGTCTATGTCCATCACTGATAGAATATGCTTTCATAAACTGTCTGTCTACCCTTATATACTGTAACACCATTTAGAATTCTTACTTGAACAAGATTAGGTCAACAAGTATTGGGATGGATTTTTATGATTTTGCCTTTCGCAATACATCTTGACATTTGATTTTAATTAAAGCAATCATGAAAGGGTTAGGATTTAGACTTTTTCATTTGTTTCCTTTATTTGCTTGTCTGCATTCACATCTGTCAGTAAACACTAGTGAGCCCTCCCTATTAGCATTTGTGCAGTCCATGCCATCACACAGCATGCTTGACACCTGATGTGTGGTACTTTAAAACCATGAGCCTTTCTTTTCTTTCTCCATATTTTACCACTTTCTTCTCAAGTTTACCTACAGTAAATTCCATCAGTTCAGCGAATATAATTTCAGAACAGGAGAGGTGTTAGTTGATATTTAATTGTACATTGTACAGGCTCCAACAGATCTTGTAGATTTTAACAATGACACACTTCTCTAGAGTATTCCTGAAAACAAAGACAGGGTTCTGCTATTGTCCACTTTTTTTTTATCTGTGGTTTCCTAGACATGTTGATATTCTTGAGCATTGAACATTGTTGCTTTGACTACAACTAAGACCCTGAAGCTAAAATGACATACGAGCAACAAGAAAAACCAAAGGTGGCAGGAGTGAAGGCCCGGCTGACAAAATATTCTGAATCACAGATTTCCTTGAGACAGTCATTTATTGATTTACTCATCTATTTTTACAGCCTAAACCATTCAGGCCAAAAGCGATGGCTGTGCCAAGAGTCAGTCTGCACCCTGGACTGGTTACCAGTCTCTTGGAGGACACATAAAGAGAAACAAACCTTCACACACATTCAGACCTTTTCAAAATTCACAGATTTCCATTAATCACTGCTTTTTGACTTTGGTGTCTCATTTTTATTCATTATAATTATTCACACATGTCATCATAGACAATAGGATATTATCCTCATACGTATAGACTCATCTAGACCTCAGTGAGGACTTCATCTCTTCACATCATCGTGATCTAGAGTATTGTTTGAGTCAGAAAGTAGATTAACTGAAATACATAATGTTCCCCCCTCCTTGAGCCATCGCCTTATTATGGTGGAGGGGTTTGTGTGTTTCAATGATCCTAAGAGCTAATATTTCTGGGGCTTCACAGCACTGGTAGGATCACCCACTGCAAAAATGTCTTAGGTGTGGGACCAGACAAAGAAGGGCTCCATAAAATCCTTGAACAAATACAAAAATTGGATCTAGGTTTCACTTGCCCGGATGCGGGTCACTGGGCCCCCCTCTGGAGCTAGTTCTGGAGGTGGGGCTCGAAGACGAGTGCCTGGTGGCTGGGCCTGTACCAATGGTGTTCAGCCAGGCACAGCCCGAAAGGGTAAAATGGATCCCCCTTCCTATGGGCTCACCACATGCCAGAGGGGACTTGGGAGTCAGGTGCAGTGTGAACTGAGTGGTGGCAGAAGGCAGGGACCTTGACGATTCGATCCCCAGCTATATAAGATGACTCTAGGGAATGTCACTTCTCTAACAGGAAAGGATCCCAAGCTGGTGTGTGAGGTCGGGAAGTTTCGACAAGATATAGTCGGGCTCACCTCGACACATGGCTCTGGCTCTGGTAACAGTCCTCTTGAAAGAGGTTGGAGTCTCTTCCACTCTGGATTTGCCTACAGTGAGAGATGCTGAAAAGGTTTGGAAATAGTTATTGCCCCCACAAGATGGTAGCCTCCCTCCACCTTCGGGTGGTGGTTCGGGTCCTGGCTGTTGTGTGCACCTTTGCACCAAACAACAGATAAGAATATCCACAATTTTGAAGTAGATAGAGGGAGTGTTGGAGAGCAGTCTTGCTGGGGGTTCCATTGTTCTGCCGGGGGATCTTCAATCGTCACAATGACAGTGAAACCTCCAATGGTGTGATTGAGAAGAATCCCCCCCGATCATAATCCCAAGTGTTTTCTGTTACTGGATTTCTATGCTCATAAAGGTGTCCACATTTGGCACCAGTCCACCCTGGGTTCCAGTTTGATGATCATGTTTTTGATTGTGTCATCGGACTGGTGACCGCATGTCTTGGACACTTGGGTGAAGAGATTGGTGGATCGGTAAACTGATGACCACCTGGTGGTGAGTTGACTCTGATGATGGTGGAAAGATGTCGGTCCGATGTGATGGGCCCAGACATATTGTGAGGGTCTACTGGAAACCACTGTCAGAATCCGAATCATCGGACAGAGTTTCAACTCCCACCTCCGGCAGAACTTTGCTCATGTTTCAGGAGACCCGGAGGACATTAAGGCTGAGTGCACCATGTTCCGCAACTCCGTTACTGAGGCAGCAGACCAAAGCTGTGAACGCAAGGTGATTAGGTTTTCCAAACTAAAAATGTATATTGTTATGTAAGACAGCGATCCAAGACATTTGATAGTTTTTAAAGAACTGAACAATGTTCCTACAGTTACCATGAAACTGTAACTTTGTTATTTTTGTGATTACATGATGTATTATGTAGGACTAGATGCGTATATCCCTCTATTCCTGCATATTTCGGCTCCGGTGATGTTCTGTGGGATGTTCAAATAAGTGATGGCACCCTATGGGTTATCAAGTGGGCTCCCTTCCATCATCAAGTGTTTCGCTGATAGGCCCACTACTCTCTCGAGTGGGTTCAGCAGAGAAACCGAGAGATCACTGACTGCCTGCCAATGGGCCTTCCCTCGGGTTCCCATCTCTCTGAGTAGCCTTGATGTTGAAAAGGCTATAATCCAACTGCAGCCAACTTCCACCGGGCATACCTCTGCTCTCCAGCTTTGCTGTTGCACTTCAGCCGCAAGCCCTGCATACCTCAGCTGCTTCTGCTCATACGCCTCCTCAGCTGCCCCCTCCCAGAGCACTGTGAGCTCAATGATGTAGATGAGTTTGAGTGAGGCAGACCAAAGCACTAGATCTGGTCGTAGGGTGGTAGTTGCAATCTCAGATTGAAAGCAGAGCTTCTTGTCCAGGTCTGCCAGCAGCTTCCAGTCTCATGCATTGCCCAGCTGTCCGCTGTCTGGCGGCTTGCTGATGTGGCTGGTTTGACTCTCCCCCTCCTGAACAAACAGCCTTGGTTGCCAGTTGGCTGACAAGGGTGGGAGGGCATTCACCCTCATCCGCTGGTTCTCCAGAACACATGTACTTCATTTTGAAAGTAAAGTAGTTACTGATTACTTATTAGGAGCATCTCATATTTACCTCCTGTTCATATCTATGTGTTCGACTGTAAGCTTGACCATAGAACTCAAAATCTTCCTTCAAAATTGACGAAGTGTTCTTAAAGCTACATAATGATTTGTCAACAGCACAACGTGTAAAATCAAACTGTCTTTTTTAGTTGGCACAAACTCAAAATAGTGACTGTAGTTCTGGCTTGAAAAGGCTAACCACTGCCCTTCCTCCTTATTGTTCGCTGACTGTGTGTACACGATTTTTCTGCATGCTGAAAACATGATTTGACGCATAGATGACATCACTCCTTCAGAAGGAAGGCTAAAGTGAAGCCTCCCATAATGCCTCACAACTTCATGTGCAAACATTCCCCCTAGTTGTTGTGTGCCTTTTTGGTAGTAACAGTTAAGAATGGTGTGTGATTTATACAGCTCTTTTTTTTAGTTATTCATTAGTAGAACAAAGGCTGAAATGCATCCAGCCATTTGTTTAGCCGCTAATCCTCACGACGGTCACGGGGAGTGCTGGAGCCTGTCCCAGCTGTCAACAGAAAGGAGGCGGGTAACACCCTGAATTGGTTGGCAGCCAATCGCAGGGCACAAAGGCTGAAATGTGGGCTAAATTTTAACATTAAGACATTAAGAAAAAAAATATTGATTCCCAGCCTATAAATAGCAACGCATTAAATTGCTCTTTACGCCACACCTGTTTTTATTTCCCAAAATCACTGCAACTTAAATATAGTAATTTTTTGAATTTGTGGCATTAGGAGGTCATACTTGCCAAAATGAAAAGCTATTTTTAATTTGGGGCAAGGACAATATGGAGCTCAGCACACACTGCAGCCCACTTATAGAGGTGCTGTTTTTGAACTGCAAGCCATTTTATTTGCCATGTCAGTTTGTCTCCTTTATCCATCGACGGCGTTTACATTCTGACTCAAATTACCATGAGTGATGCTCTGTCAATGCTTGCTGAGCAAGTAAATGAAATTGAGAAAAAACACCCAGACTCATCATTCATTATTCTCAGAGACTTTAACAAACTTCAACTCAACGAGGAACTCCCTAAATAAAAACAGCACATTGACTGTCCTACCAGGAAAAACAGCATTTTAGACCACTGCTACACTACAGTAAATCACCCATACCATGCCATATCTTATGGAGACCTGGGCTCTTCTGATCATTGCTTAATCCACTTAATATATACAGGCAAGTACTTAAATGCGCAAAGCTTGAGGTAAAAACCATAAAAAATTAGACCAACAAATCAAAAATAGAACATCAAAGTTGTTTAGACTGCACAAACTGGAGTGTCTTTGAAAATTCCGATGGAAGCCTGGAAGAATATACAGACACTGTTACATCCTATATCGGTTTCTGTGAAGAGGTGTGTGTACTAACAAGGTCATTTTGGACATTCAATAACAATGAGATGTGGTTCACTGCCAAACTTGAGCAATTTTTCCAGGTTAAAAAGGTCATAAATCGTAGTGAAGATAGGGTTACATGATGGCAGGATGCCTCCAATTTTTTGTCTTGAGTTTGTTATTTCATTTTGTTGGGTCAATTATTATTATATATTATACATTACTCATGCACTCACTGTAGTAATGTCAGCATGCTGCATTATTGACGTACATATCTGTTGTTGACCAATACTGGCCACTCATTTGCTTAAGTAGCATCTGAACCACTTCCACATTCAATTGAGGACTATCTACAACACTTGCACTGTTAACATTGTTCCAGATTTCTACACGACAAGTCACTTTAAACTGGATACATTTATTGAAGTTTTGGTGCCCTTTGGACAATTGTCATTGCACTGGACTATTGCTCTATTTGGCATTCATTCATCCATCCATTTTCTGAGCCGCTTATCCTCTCAAGGGTCGCTGAAGTGCTGGGGCCAATCCCAGCTGTCATAGGGCAGGAGGTGTGGTACACCCTAAACATAAGTCACACTCACAATCACACCTAGGGGCAATTTAGAGTCTCCAATGAATGCATGTTTTTGGGATGTGGGAGGAAACCGGAGTTTCCCCATGCAGGCACAGCGAGAACATACAAACTCCATACAGGTGAGGCTGACATTTGATCCTCGGTCCTCAGAACTGTGAGGCCAGCGCTCTACAGCTGCGCCGACCAGCTGCCATTCGGCATTTAATCTGGTCTAATTGTGAGAGGACTCTGCATCTTTTTGCACAAATACATCCATCCATTTTCTTAGCCACTTATCCTCAAATGGGTTGCAGGGAGTGCTGGATCTTATCCCAGCTGTCAACGGGCAGGAGGCAGGGTACACCCTGAACTGGTTGCCAGCCAATCGCAGGGCACATCGAGACAAACAGCCGCACTCAGAATCACACCTAGGGGCAATTTAGAGTGTCCAATTAAAGTCGCATGTTTTTGGGACGTGGGAGGAAACCGCAGTGCCCGGAGGAAATCCACACAGGCACAGGGAGAACATGCCAACTCCACACAGGCGGGTCCGGGATTGAACCAGGGACCTCAGAACTGTGAGGCCAACGCTTTACCGAGTCACCGTGCCGCCCTTTTTGCACAAATGTATTAAAAACAAGTGTGCTGTCATTGTCAAATTACTACCTGTCATTGCAGACTACTAGTATCTTTTTACTGCTCCATTACTGTTCTCATGATGTCTTTTTTTCTCAAAAGTGTTCTGTCAATTGACTGTCTGCTGTCATACTAAGGTGGCAGTCACAGATCCCTTGTTTGCTTTTTACATAGATGGCAAAATAAAGATGATTCTGATTCTCATTCTGATTATATTTCATTGAAAAAAAATGTAATGGTCAAGTTTCATTTGGAAATACTATCTGTTGTTTGATAACAGCAATACAATTTTTACATACATTGGACTTGTGATATTTTTGAAAGTTTCTGGTTAAATTGATTTTCAGGATGTGGGCATAGCCTCCCACAGCAGCTCCCACCCTCACAGAGTTTTTTCTTGAAGATGCTTAAAAGGTGATCAATATGGTTAAGGTCAAAAGATGTGGAGGTTGTTCTCAAGTTTCTGTCGTTTAATGCCCATCGCATACAATAATGCAGAGGTATTTTTTTGCAACATGAGATGATGCATTGTTATATATGAAAATGATTTTGTCATGGAAATCACATTCTTCTTTTTGTAACATGTCAGAAATTATCAGTCAGAGACTACACATACATTTTAGAGGTCATTTTAACACTGTGGTGATAACAATAACATAATGTAATACCAAAGAAAGGAAAGGAACTCATTGTGTGGCATTGAGACACTTTGGTGCATCGTCAAGGAAAAGATTTATGACGATGGGAGTCAAAAGCAAAAGACCTATGAGGGTGGGAGGCACTTCACATCATAACAGCAGCCATGATAGGCTTTTCTGACATCCCAGAAAGACATTCAAGCAAAAAGTCACCAAAGCCTCACAAATTCAAAGGATTTAATAATTATGATTCTGGTATTAAACTAGGTTTCCTATTGTAAAATGTAAAAAGATGTTTTTGAATTAGGTTTTGATTTCAATAAATGTGACATGCGAATGCTGCAAATTCAACAAATGACTAGTTTTAGTTCTTTCCAATCGATAAAATATCCTGAAACTCTGTTTTGGAAAGATTTTATAATGGTTATAATAGTTTAAGCGTAATTTTAGAGGCCCTGTAGCTCAGTGGTTAGAGCACTGGTTTGGTAAACCAGGGGTTGTGGGTTCGTATCCCACTGGGGTCTCCACTCCCTGAGAAGGGTCCCATCAGGAAGGGCATCTGGTGTGGGGGGAAACAAAAAAAAAAATTGTGCCAAACACATATGTGCGTTCATCTGAGATGACTTTCTGTGGTGACCCCGAAAGGGACAAGCTGAAAGTAGCCACTAGTTTAATTTTAGGAGTTAATATAATGTAATAAAATGGGTTAACTCCAAAAAATTCTCATTATTGGGAGGTATGAATTATACTGTAACAGCTAATGACTTGAAAATTACGTTATTCGCATTGACTATAGTAATTACAAAAAACTGAGAAAATTATTATTTTCATTATAATTTGAAATGCAGCTTTATCATGCTTAATTTGGTTTTTACTTAGGGTTCAAAAGTCTAAACAAAAAAAATTAGACCTTACTTTAGAGGTTTTTCTAATCATTGATTGATCAGTATCTTAAAGCTGTTCCTCAGTGTGTGCCACAGGGATCTATTTTAAACCCTGTCCTATTTAATTTGTACATGCTTCCTCTTGGTGGTGTCATCAGGAGGCATGTTGTAAACTTCTACATCTGCACTGATGATACACAGCTGAAAATCTTCATTTCTCCTGATAATACCAGTTGAATAAATCTTCATTTTAACTGCATTTTTTGGGGGTGTGGGGTTGAGAACTTTCTCCAGCTTAACCACAAGAAAGAATTTAAGTCATCGGCCTCATGACTAACTGACAAGTGCTGTCTTAAACATACTCATCACATCCATTCTCAACACCCTTTTTCTGGTTAGGGTAGCGGGGTGCTCGATCCTATTCTAGCTGTCTTCGGATAAAAGATGGACTACACACTGAACTAGTCGTCAGTCAGTCACAGGATACATACTGTATATACATGGAGAACCAGTCACATTCCCATTCACATCATCACTGAGTGAGAACTGAGCCCATACTGCGTCACTAAAGACAGGCGAGTGTCTGAGTACACCATCAGTGACCTACCTTCATCACAGATTTAATGAACAACAACAACACAACATGGATGTGATGAGCAGGTTTATTCTACACACTAAATATACAACAAAAAGAATAGTTTTTTATTGCTTAAATTTTACAGCCAGAGTCCACCCAATTCTTTCTCTGGCCAACATAGGGATGTCAATGAATGCTTCAATCTCCAGTCAGAGTTACTATTGCGATCTGACCAATATGACCACATCAGACTTACAATTATTGCATAACTCAGCACCACATGTTCTGCTGAAGACCAGAAGCCAGGAGCACATTACACCAATTTTAAAATCACTCCACAAGCTCCACATGTGTTTTAGGATATAGTGTATTGTAAGGTTTTTCTGTTTGTTTTTAAATATTTTAAAATGGTGTTAGGTGGTTATAGATATATATTTTTCTATGATTATTTATTATCTTTCAGCGTTTCCTCAGACGGCGCCCCCTGCACTGTGAGCTGTGATAATGCAGCTTCTCTTACACCCCTGCACTGGGGCTGTGTGCCTGTGTCCTGTGGCCGTGGTTTGTTGTCTGCTCTTGATGTAGACAGCTCCCTGAGATGGTGTTTCCTCACTTGGATTCTCTGTCCCAAGCCATAGGTCATTATATCATTATTTTAAAGCTGTGTATCGGTGTGCATGTGGTTGGTGGAAGGGGAAGGCCAAGATGGCAACTACCAGTGTGGCAGCCTTCGGCACGTTCTCTCTGGTACAGTTTGTGTTGTAGTGTTTTTCAGGCGTCTTGGGACTCAAGTACACAAGAGAGGACTTCAAAACCATTAGAGATCTTTTTCCTGACGTTTTGTCAACAACTCTCACCAATTCGCTGAATCTTTTTCCAGAGTTGCTAGTCAGCGCGCTCTTCAAAGCCTTGTGACGAAGAGGGATGCGAGCCAGTACACAAGTTTGCTTGCGAAAGAGGGGACATCGCCCAACGTTTCCGACGATCCATCTCGCCAACCTACGCTCCCTAGTCAACAAAACGGATGAACTTCAGCTTCTGATTAAGACCTGCAAAGACGTTGGACGTTCTACGGCTCTGTGCTTCACGTAGACTTGGCTTTGTGGACGAGTGCCCAATTCTGCCATCACGCTCCCTGGCTTCAACCTCCATCATTTGGACCATGTCGCTGAGCAAACACAGAAAACTAAATGCGGTGGACTAAGCTTTTATATCAACGAGTGCATGGGTGCTACACAGTTCAGCACACACTGCAGCCTGCTTTTAGAGTTGCTGTTTTTGAACTGTAAGCCATTTTATTCTCCATGTGAGTTCACATCTTTCATCCTAGTTGGTTTTTATATTCCGCCTCAAGCTAGCATGAATGCAGTACTGCTAACGCTCACTGAGCAGATAAACAATTGAAAAAAAACACCCAGATTCACCACTCATTATTGTAGGATATTTTAACACAGCAAAACTTAACCACGAACTCCCTAAATATAAGCAGCACGTGAAATGTCCAACGAGGGCAAATAACACTCTAGAGCCTTGTTATACACCCGTCAAATACATATAGCGCAATCCCCTGGGCACCCATTGGCTCCTCTGATCACTGCTTGCTGTACTTAATACCCACATACAGGCAAGTACTGAAATGTGCGTGGCCTTGAGTAAAATCAGTTAAAAAGTGGACAAACGAGGCAAAATTAGAACTTCAGAGCTGCTTTAAGTCCACAGACTGGAGTGTCTATGAAAATTCGGCACGCAGCCTAGATGAATTCACGGATATTGTTGCCGCATATGTCAGTTTCCGTGAGATGTGTGTAGCAAAAAATCTTTTCGCAGGTTCAATAACAACAAGCCATGGTTTTCAGCCAGACTTAGAAAACCCCACCAGACTAAAGAGATTGCATATCGTAATGGGGACAGGGCCCTCTCGCACTAGAAACCAGCTGACTAAAAAAATTAACGCAAAGAGGGACTATGCACTTAAACTGGAAAAACATCTTGGCGCTAATGACTCCAAATCAGTATGGCATGGATTACAATTGCTCACTAACTAAAAACGCCGTTCTCCCTCGGTAGAAAACAAGAGCGGGCTAGCCGATGACCTAGATAGCTTTTACAGCAGATTTGAAATAGACACTCCCACACCACGTGTCCACCAACCCACACCACAAGCCACGCTCAGACCTTGTGTCGCCATCCTGCCTCAAAGTCTGCGCAGACCATCATGCTCCTTTTTTAACAAAGATCTTTAACAGCCCTCTTGAATGTGTGAAGTACCAATCGGCTTCAATCCTTCCACCATCATACCTGTCCCCAAAAACAGCTTCCCCTGACACTGTCCAACTGTCTTGTCTCAACCGTTGAGACCTTCAAGTTCTTGGGAATTACAGTCTCAGAGAACCTGAAATTGGGGATGAACATCAACTCCATCCTCAAAAAAGCCCAGCAAAGGCTATCCTTCTTGCAGCGTCTGAGGATGCACGGCCTGTCACAAGAGCTGCTGAGACAGTTCTACACAGCTGCTGCACTTGACTTCCTGCCCGATCCCCGACCTTGAAACAATAAACGTTTTTCCCGAATTACCTCTTCGTCTCCCGACAACGGACAAACCAGCAGACACGCAGCCATTCCAGAGGGACGAGGGGTCGCCAAATCACGAGGTGTTCTGTCACGAAATGCTGGCGGAAATAGAGCAGCAGAGCGCCGAACTGGCGGCCCTCACGGACGGATTGGAGAATCAGCCGAGCTACGCCGACATTGTGGTTTCAACGGACTCGTTGCTTACTCTCGTTCACGCTACAGTAGCGACGGACCCGTTACCGAGCAAGGTTCACGTCACTGTGGCAACGGACCCACCGGCGCGCCATTCCCACGTCAAGGTGGCAACAGCTCCACTGCAAGCGCACGTTGCAGTCGCCACTGATCCGCTACCGAGCCAAGCGCACGTTGCAGTGGGAACGGATCCACCACCTGGCCACGCCCACATCACAGTTTTGGCTGTTTCATGTAGGCTCACGCTGCGGTGGCCACTGATCCGCTGATGAGCAGAGCTCACGTGAAAGTGGAAACCGATCCGCCGCTGCCTCACGTTGCTGTCCAGGAGGTGGCGACGTTTCCGCAGCCGCTTCTCATCCGTGTCCAGGAGAACCGGTGGTGACCGATCTGCGGTCGCCCCCCGTTCCTGCTTCGACGGCGACTAGCATGCCCACACGTTCCCATCCAGGAGGTGGCGATGGCTCGGTCGCCGTCTCACGTTCCTGTCCAGGAGGTGGCGATGGCTCTGCAGTGGCCTCACGTTGCTGTCCAGGAGGTGGTGATGGTGCCGCCGCTGCCGCCTCACATTCCCGTCCAGGAGGTGGTGATGGCGCCGCCGCCTTCTCACGTTCCCATCCAGGAGGTGGCGATGGCACCGCTGCCTTCTCACGTTCCCGTCCAGGAGGTGGCGATGGTGCCGCCGCCGCCTCACATTCCTGTCCAGCAGACGGCGGCGAAGGTTCCCCAGCCGCCTCACGTTCCTGTCCAGGAGAACCCGCGGCCGTTCAATGCTCCTGCTTCATCGCCGACCGGTCCATGGTCGCTTTCCCATTCCTGCTTCGTCGGCGACCCGTCGATGCTCCCCCCCCATTCCTGCTTCGTCGGCGACTGGCACTCGGTTATTCCACGCCTCTGTCTCGACGGTAACAAAGGATGGCGACGGCTCATTGGCATCCTCACGTTCCTGTCCAGCAGACGGCGACGGAACCACAGCCGTCTTTGTTCCAGTCCCGGCGGCGACCGGTCCACGGCCGTCCCATGCTCCTGTCTCGACGGCAACAGGAGCTGGGGAGTTCTGATGGGCCACCCTGGAACTGGAGAGGCCTCGGGATGCCTGTGATGGTGATTGTGGCGGTCATGGCTTTGGTCCTTCTCTCCGTCATCCTCTTCGCTCCTGATGGTTCCCAGCCGCTTCATGACC
Organism: Syngnathoides biaculeatus; assembly: GCF_019802595.1. Taxonomy (NCBI): domain Eukaryota; kingdom Metazoa; phylum Chordata; class Actinopteri; order Syngnathiformes; family Syngnathidae; genus Syngnathoides; species Syngnathoides biaculeatus. The sequence continues at coordinate 19,245,632 of NC_084643.1, read as the reverse complement.
TGGCCTCTGCAGTGGCGACCGCTCCCTGGCCACCTTGTGACTGTGCCATGTTGGCGACCAGTCCACGGGTGCCTCATGGGCAAGGCTCGGCAGTGACTGATCCCTGGTCGTCTCGCACCATGGCGTGGGAGGTCTTCGTCCGGAGCAGTTGCAGGCCTTGGTCTGGTTCCTGCTTCGCTGTTGGGTCCCTCCCCGAGGCCGTCCACCCGAATCGCTCCGTGGGGATCCTGGTGCTTGGTGTCCGGGTCGTCCTCCTGACCTGTCCAGCTGGACGCCTCACGTTTGGTGGCCTGGACGGTTACCAGACAGACTGGGGTTGGGAGGGGGGTGGCCTCCCCCGGACCCCTTTCCACCCGCCCCTGGACTTGTTAATTTTTGTGTGTGTTTCTTTTCTTTAGGCATGTCTGGGAGCCGTGCCTTAGAGCGGGGGTCCTGTCATGGTCCTGCCGGTCCAGCTCTGGCTGTGCGGGTTCCTGCTCGGCCGCGCTGATTGGAAGGCACACACCTGCGCCTCATGCCGGCTGATTGGCCCCAGTGTATATAGGACCATGGGGACGACTGGTATGGCATCAGATCGTTGCAAGTCATGCCCCGTTCCTGCACTCCCGTATCTCTGATCGTCAACCCGCGTGTACCAACCTCCGCCTGTTCTCCGACCGACCCCGTAAGCCTGACTCCTTTGTCACGCCTGCCTTCCCGGATCAATCTCCCATATACCGACTCCTGCGTGCCTGCAGACCTGCTCTCTATGCCCGACGTCCTGACTAAAGCTGCTGCACCTGACTGTCTGCTTGATCCCCGACCTTGGAGCAATAAACGTTTTTCCCGTATTACCTCTGCGTCTCCCGACTCCTGCATTTGGGTCCTACCTCCGTATCGATGGGTCGTGACACTATCTATCTATCTATCTATCTATCTATCTATCTATCTATCTATCTATCTATCTATCTATCTATCTATCTATCTATCTATCTATCTATCTATCTATCTATCTATCTATCTATCTATCTATCTATCTATCTATCTATCTATCTATCTATCTATCTATCTATGTGACACTGAATAGGATAAGCGGTGCGGTGCAGAGTATCTATCTATCTATCTATCTATCTATCTATCTATCTATCTATCTATCTATCTATCTATCTATCTATCTATCTATCTATCTATCTATCTATCTATCTATCTATCTATCTATCTATCTATCTATCTATCTATGTGACACTGAATAGGATAAGCGGTGCGGTGCAGAGAATGGATGGATGGATGGATGGATGGATGCACGGTAGGATGAATGGTTATTATATTGAACTCGTAATAGGTTTTTGCTATCTATGCAATTATTTACATTAAAATGTTGACCACATATAAGCTACTACTATTTTCATAATGTATGACAAAATGGGCGTTGAGGTGAGGCACACCTATGGGCATGCAAACACACAATCACATTCAACAAATTTTCAGAATATTCCCGAAAATTTTCATCTAACTGGCTAACAAGTTTTCTCTTGTCTCATCTGAAATCAGGCTTGTCTGATGCATGAATATAGTAAAGGCCATTTAAAATGCAAAGCCTTCTTACCTATCTGATATGAGAGAAGAGAAGTAGAGAACAAATTCTGACTCCTTTTCAGTATTTTTCCCCTTATGTTGCCAGTGTCTTGGTTACCATGGTGAGGCCCTTGGAGCTAAGGAAACTGCTCAAGCTGTCAGTCGTGGGAAACAGCTGTAATCATCTTTTATTTTCTTGTGAAGTCACAGAATGAATAAAGAGAACAGAGAGCCTCAGCAGCATATGAAATCTCTTTGTCGAGCAGTGGCACATCACACCTTGACATTGGTTCTGTCAGTTGGTAATGGTCCTGCCACATTTAATCAATTTCAATAAATGTCCTAGTTTGACGAAGTATAAAAAAGTATGCTTCTAAAATTTAGAAAAAATTGAGAGTTGGTACACCAGTATAAAATGCAGAACTTTATATTCCAACAAAGTTATCAGCATATGCAGTACCATAAATAGACATTCAAAGTTCCTGGTCCTCGGGCTACTTTTGACCCTTGCATCAATTTCACACGGCCTGTAGGATCAATGACATTATCCCACAAAACGCCATCACCCAAACGTTCACCTAATTCAATGACCAACAGCTTCATATTTAATGATACAGTAGCCTCCTCATTGGTAGTGCTGGCGGGATATGACAGTCAGGTACTAGTTTCAAAGGAGCTCCATGGCTACTAATGGACCTCCCTTGTATTTAAAGTATCATTAACTGTTATCGCTAATTCTGGAAGCTCTGTTTGTTATTGGTTAAATGAAGGCACATTGGCGACGAAGTCGTGGTTGTGTAAATCAGCAAATCTAACTCCAAAAAGTGAAGGTGACTGATGACCAACAACGGTGAAAAGAACACCAATAGAGTGCCTGGATTCAATGACGTCTACAGGAATACTTTTCAAATTCTTATGAGGTGCCTTTTCATCAATGTTATCTATGTTATCCATCCATTTTCTGAGCCGTTTATCCTCACAAGGGTTGTGGTAGTGCTGGAGCCAACTCCAGCTGTCATCGGGCAGGAGGCAGGGTACATCCTGAACTGGGTGCCAACCAATTCCAGGGCACACGGAGACAGACAGTAATCACACTCACAATCACACCAAGGGGCACTTTAGAGTCTCCAATTAATGTTTTATGTTTTTAGGATGTGGGAGGAAGCCAGAGTGCCAGGAGAAAACCCATGCAGGCACAGAGAGAATATGCAAACTCCACACAGGCGGGGCCGGGATTGAACCTGGGTCCTCAGAACTGTGAGGGCAATGCTCTAACTAGTTGCGCCACTGTGCCGCCTTATCTATGTTATATTAGTTTTTATTTTAAGTTTTGACAAAGATGAAAATGTTGTTTCTGGTTGTTAAATCACAAATTTGACTGAGAAATGTGATTTCAGTGTCGGAAATGAGACGTTTAAAGGATTCTGACACAACAGAACTATGTGGACATTTTTTAATTTTATTATTCTTGTTTTCTAGTAAATGAAAATAAATCTGCAAATGAACTTCCACTTTGACCCAGAAAATGGCTCGAGCGCACACCGCCAGCCACTTAGACATTGTAATTACAGAGAATCAAACAGAAAAGATCATGTGCTGCAATATCGGCCGCCCTCCTTAATATTTGGCTGCGTACCCTTTGGCAGCGAAGCCAGCCTCTAAAAGTTTATTGCATCCATCTATCAGCTTTTTACACTTCTCAGACGGTATTATCTCCCACTCTTCCTTTGCATTTTGTACATCCTCTTGAATATTTGGAGGGTTTTTTGCTTCAATGAGAGATTTCAGCACCCCTGAAAGGTTTTCAATTGGATTGAGATCAAGACACATTCCTGACTATCTTTTGCTTTTGGATGTGTCCTTTGTGTCTTGGACCTGCTCGAGAACCCATCACCTTTGCCTGAAACCAAGCCTTCTTAAACTGGGTAACATATTTTGGTCCAAAATCTCTTGAACTTATTTTTAAATTTTATGATACCTGTGATACAGTCAAGGCCTTCACCACCAGATGTTCCAAGGCAACTGTGTAACATTGTGGATCCCTCTCCATACCTAACTTTTGACAGAGTATTCTTTTCCTTAAAGTCTTCATTACACCCTCGTAAATGTACTGTTTCTGCGTATTGCCAGAATGCTAATTTTATGTTTAATTAGTCATTAGAATAGTGTTAGTGTCAGCTGGTGAAGCGTTGGCCTCACAGTTCTGAGGTCCCGGGTTCGACCCTGGACCCACCTGTGTGGAGTTGGCATGTTCTCCCTGTGCCTGTGTGGATTTCCTCCGGGCACTGCGGTTTCCTCCCACGTCCCAAAAACATGCGACTTTAATTGGACACTCTAAATTGCACTTATGTGTGATTGTGAGTGCGGCTGTTTGTCTCGATGTGTCCTGCGATTGGCTGGCAACCAGTTCAGGGTGTACCCCGCCTCCTGCCCGTTGACAGCTGGGATATTCTCCAGCATTCCCCGTGACCCTCGTGAGAATAAGCGGCTGTACAAACTGCAATTTTGCAATGGAAAAAATGTTGCTTCAGTTGATTCATTTCCTTCAGGAGTCCGTATTTAGCATTTGAGCTTCATTGGTGCCAATCATGGTAAGCAGTATTGTATATGGTTTCATGATCATAATGGTCCTCAGAGGGAAATCCTACCAACGGTGTGGCCTATGACAAAAATACGTTTGACACCCTAGACCTTAAGCAACTTAAGTCTGTTTGCCATAGGTGTGTATAGAAGATCCATCCATTTTCCATCCCGCTTATCCTCACTAGGGTCACAGGCATGCTGGAGCCTGTTCCATATCACTGCATGCGAGAGGCTGGGCACACGTTGAACTGATCTCCAGCCAATCTCAGGGCACATATGAATAACAACCATTAGTACTCACATTCATATCTACAGGCAGTTTAGAGTCTTCAATTAACCTATCATGCTTTTTTTTTTTGTATGTGAGAGGAAACCGAAGTACCTGGCAAAGGCACAGGGAGAACATTCAATGAAAGCTCCTTGCCAGATTTTAACCTGGATCCTCAGAACTGTGAGGTTTGCAAACCAGTTTTCCTCCATTCTATCCTGTGTATAAGATGAATGGAAAAATTATAAAATCTATTTAAAAGCAATTTATTACATTTAGGACAAATACATGTAGAGTGTTGTATTTGAGTAAAATGAATTTTCTTCAACTGTTGATAGTTGAATACAACTGTAGAACAGCAGATGAACAGTTAAAAAAAAAAAAAACATTTCATACTAGATCTCTTCGGTTCTCTTGAGTACACACATTTAACAACATTCAAATTGCCACCACTTAAAATTCTCCCTAGGAGATGGAAAAGATAAGTAACCATTGGATGTTACCGACATGCTGGACTGGTCGCCAGCCAATCGAGCAACCATTCACACTCACCCCGATGGACAATTTAGTCTTCAATAAATGTAATATACAGTAAATGTTTTAGGAACATGCAGACTCTACATAATCGGGCCAGAACTGAGAGTGAAACACGAAACCTCAGAAATCTAAGCGCTATATGCTAACTACGCACCCACCATGCGTCCTTGAAAAATGAAATACATAAATCCATCCATTTTCATCGCTGCTTATCCTCACAAGGGTCACGGGGAGTGCTGGAGCCAATCCCAGCTGTCATTAGGCAGGAAGTGGGGTACACCCTGAACTGGTTGCCAGCCAATCGCAGGGCACATAGAGACAAACAGCCGCACTCACAATCACACCTAGGGGCAATTTAGAGTGTACAATTAATGTGTTATGTTTTTAGAATGTGGGAGGAAACCGGAGTGCGCGGAGGAAACCCATGCAGGCATGAGGAGAACATGCAAATTCCACACAGGTGGGTCTGGGATTGAACCTGGGACCTCAAAAGTGTGAGGCCAACACTTTATCAGATGACCCACCGTGCTGCCTACATAAATCCTTAATCCATAATAATGTACATCAACAGGTATTGTGATATACAGCTACATTACAACCAGCTACCAGTCTGGGTCACTGAAAAGAAAAGGTTTAGAATGGGAATGTTTTCAGCAATTGTATATAGCAATAAAACTTGATAGCCCTGTCTGCAGATTTTTAAAATATGTTTTATTTTTAATCTACCCACGTTAGGGTTGAAGTTTAGGAATGGGGCAAGGTGTTGTGGTAATGGGGAACCCCAGCTGCACTTTACAAACACTTAAGACAGAACTTTTCAGCCCAGACCCATCAACACGGTGGTGCCTTTTGACTATCTCCTGGGGCCCACCACAGCTGTATATCAGCGATTAAGGCTTTATGTGAAGCATTTTGAGGACTAGAAGTGTATGAAACAGCATGTGTATGTGCCACTTTCTTCAGCAAGTCCGGACTTTCAGTTCCCAAAAGCTTTAAGATCAGACTGTGTGTGAATGTGAGTTTATGACTACTTTGAGCTATAAAAATAGACATAATGATCTCTTACCTTATTGAATTGTATTGGAAAAACAAAACAAAAATAACTAATGCAAATAAATTCAAGTCAGTCTTTATTCCACTGTTCTATGAGTTAATTATCCTCTTAAAGGATAATAAGCAGTGAACGTGCGGATTCTACTACTTCTCCTGTGGAAAGCTAATATCCATCCATCCATCCATCCATCCATCCATTCATTGCTAAGCCGCTTATCCTCACAAGGGTTGCGGGAGTGCTGGACCCTATCCCAGCTGTCATTAGGCAGGAAGTGGGGTACACCCTGAACTGGTTGCCAGCCAATCGCAGGGCACATAGAGACAAACAGCCGCACTCACAATCACACCTAGGGGCAATTTAGAGTTTCCAATTAATGTTGCATGTTTTTTGGGATGTGGGAGAAAACCGGAGTGCCCGGAGGAAACCCACGCAGGCAAGGGGAGAACGTGCAAAGTCCACACAGCGAGGGCTGGCAATGAACCCGGGTCCTCAGAACTGTGAGGCCAACACTTTCCAGCTGGCCCACTGTGCCGCCCATATATATATATATATATATATGTATATATATATATATATATATATATATGTGTGTGTGTGTGTTTTCTGCCTCAGTTTAGTGAACAATTGTAAATAGTGACTTTTTAAATTTTTAATTATTTTCTTCTCATTGTGCTTCTCATATTTTCCTTATGAAATCCGAAATGACAGGGCCATCTGGATACAGGCAGTTACAGTATTTCCCCATTTAAAGCACAATCGAGGATATTTAACAATCACTTTGACCCATGTGCGATAAATTGCACCTGAGGGAAGCCCATTTGTTAGCTCATTATCGCTCAGGCTGTTCAATAGACGGGATTATTCATTATCACGCAACAAAGGAAATGAGTAAAATCCAAACATAGATGAATCTTTAACATTTGTACAACAGCATGGACCAGTTGAACTTAAAAGATGATTAAATCCTCTGTTTGTTTGTCCACAAAACTACAAAATGACGTGCTATGATATGCGAATACAACTGATGCTAAGTGTTTCTTTGTTTGTTATTACTTATCATACTATATAATCGACAGCGGCTGTAGCTCTCAATACGTGCATCTCTGCATCGTTGAAATTGAGTTTCGCTGTCTCTTGTGCTGACAGGTGGAGCTTTTAAACATCTGTGCGTCTTCTGCCACCCAGTGGCGGCTTTTTGTCCAACAAAAGGAAAGGGCGGGGAGGAAAAAGAAATGTGGACCGGAACAATCTAATGCTTATGTTTCTACCCGATTTAACATCCACGATGCACCGTAAGTACCTATCTTTTTACATCGTCTAATCGTGTTTGGTAAGATGATGTCTTTCAATTTTTCGTTTCAGTGTTGCATAAAAAAATGTTAAACTATGTTCATCTCGCAATCATAGCGATGACCCATATTACCAAACAACAAGCGTTGGTTTTGAACAGCTGCTTCCTTTAAAATTTCACGTTGTACCCAGTGGTGAACAGGAATTTATATATATATAGCTGTCTGAAGCTAATGTACAGACTTCATGTTTGATTGATGTTATGAAATTTGACGGGTCACAGGAGATAGGAATCTAGTTTATGTATGTATATGTTTATGTATAAATTACTATGTACATGATATAAAGGTATATTCTTTGTGTGAAAAATAGAACACTGTCAAAAGCTTTGTTTGGTTGAGTATTTCAGTCAAAAATGTCAAACTCCTATAAATGTGATGATATAGCTTACAGCAAAAAAAACAAAATGTTTTTGTATTATACGCATTTGGCAGGAATTTCCTTTCTGAAAAGTATTTTCATGAGTGATAAATAAATCTATACTGCACGTGATTCCTGAGATAAATTAGATTTCTGCCATATTCTTATGTATTGAGACAAACCCTGTTTTATGCATGTGATATGTATTATGTGTGTATCTGCCACCAAATGGCTACCAATTTTAGGATCATCCGCTTTGATGGTATTCAATGTTAAATGACCTAAATTGTGTTTTCTTAAAGTGTCACAATGATGTATTAAAACATTAAATTGTGAGCTTCACCGATCTGATGGGTTCTAAATGCGAAAATGCAAGCCGTACTCCAGACATGTATGATATGCAAGCTGTATGACACTACAGTGATTCCAAATCAATGTGCAGTGATAGGTATACTGTGTGCCGCGGGATATTATTTCGCTCCAACTAATCCTATCAATGCCAACGACTTATAGTGATAGGCAGACACAATTAATGTTCTTCTATTAAATGACAAAAGGTTTACAACTCATGTGTAGCTACTTACTACTCTCACATTATTTTGTGCATTTTTCTTTTGTGTTGACCTATGTCCTTTTCAGTAAACCAATGGGTTGACATCAGCCAGCTGAGATGCTGAACGACCTTCCCCGAGAGGCTCTACTTCGGCCGTTGACCAGAACTGAGGTGGTCAGCTTGTTGTTGAGGCTGACTATCTTTGGAGCAGCCACATACTACAGCATAAAATGGGTTTTGGAAGCTATGGACCCGACAGCAAAACAGAAAAGCCAAGCCAAGAAAAGGGTATTTTTCTACTTCTTCTTTTCCTTTCAGCTTATCCCATTAGGGGTCGCCACAGCGTGTCATCTTTTTCCATCTAAGCCTATCTCATGCATCTTCCTCTCTAACACCCACTGTCCTCATGTCCTCCCTCACAACATCCATAAACCTTTGGTTTGGTCTTCCTCTCACTCTTTTGCCTGGGAGCTCCATCCTCAGCATCCTTCTACCAATATACTCACTATCTCGTCTCTGAACATGTCCAAACCATCGAAGTCTGCTCTTTCTAACCTCGTCTCCAAAACATCCAACTTTGGCTGTCCCTTTAATGAGCTCATTTCTAATCCTATCCAAGATGTTCACTCCAAGCAAAAACTTCAGAGTCTTCATTTCTGCTACCTCCAGTTCTGCTTCCTGTTGTCTCTTCAGTGCCACTGTCTCCAATCCGTACATCATGGCCGGCCTCACCACTGTTTTATGAACTTTGCCCTTCATCCATCCTAGTGGAGACTCTTCTTTCACATAGAACATCAGACACCTTCCGCCAACTGTTCCACCCCACTTGGACCAGTTTTTTTCACTCTCTTACCACACTCACCATTGCTCTGTATTGTTGACCCCAAGTGTTAGAAGTCGTCCACCCTTGCTATCTCTTCTCCCTGGAGCTTCACTCTTCCTCCTCCGCCCCTCTCATTCATGAAGATATATTCTGTTTTACTTCGGCTAATCTTCATTCCTCTCATTTTCAGTGCGTGCCTATATCTGTCTAATTGTTCCTCCGCCTGCTCCCTGGTTTCACTGGAGGTCACAATATCTGCGAACATCATAGTCAAAGGGGATTCCAGTCTAACCTCATATGTCAGCCAATCCATTACTACTTCAAACAGAATGGGGCTCTTCGCAGATCCCTGATGCAGTCTCCCCTCCACCTTAAATTGTTCTGACACACGTATGGCACATTGCACCGCTGTTCTGCTGCCCTCATACATGTCCTGTACTATTCTAACATATTTCTCCACCAAACCAGACTTGCGCATGCATTACCACAGTTCCTCTCTTGGTACTCTGTCATAAGCTTTTTCTAGGTCTACAAAGACACAGTTTAGCTTCTTCTGACCTTCTCTGTACTTTTCCACAAGCATCCTCAAGGCAAATAATGCATCTGTGGTACTCTTTCTAGGCATGAAACTAGACTGTTGGTCGCAGATACTTACTTCTGTCCTGAGTCTAGCTTCCACTACTCTTTCACATAACTTCATTGTGTTGCTCATCATCTTTATTCCTTTATAGTTTCCACAGCTCTTAACATCGCCGTTGTTCTTAAAAATGGGGACTAGAACACTTTTCCTCCATTCTTCTGGCATCTTCTCTCCTTCTAGTATTCTATTGAATAAGTTGGTCAAAAACTCCACAGCCACCTCTCCAAATTCCTTCCATACCTCCACTGATATGTCATCAGGACCAACTGTCTTCACATTTTTCATTCTGTTCTCTGCCTTTCTAACTTACTAATCATTACCACTTCCTGGTCATTCATGCTTGCCTCTTTTTCTCTACCTTCTCTCCTATTTTCTTCATTCATTAACTTCTCAAAGTACTCTTTCCATCTACTTATCACACTACTGGCACCAGTCAACATATTTCCATTGCTATCCTTAATCACCCTTACTTACTGCACATCCTTCCCATTTCCATCCATCTTTTTGGCCAACCTGTAGAGATCCTTTTCTCCTTCTTTCGTATTGAACCTGGAGTACATGTCATCATATGCCTCTTGTTTAGCCTTCGCCACCTCTACCTTTGCCCTACAGCGCATCTCAATGTATTCTTTACGTCTCTCCTCAGTCCTCTCTGTGTCCCACTTCTTCTTCGCTAATCTCTTTCCTTGGATGACTTCCTGTATTTTAGGGTTCCATCACCCAAGACACCCCAAGTACTGACCTGCCTGCCTCGCTGAATACCTCAGCAGTCGTATTCCAATGCTATACTTATCCATCACTTCTTCATCACCCCTGTTTCCTTCACCAACATGTCTACTGAAATCTCCACCAATCACAACTCTCTCTCTGTCTGGGATGTTCAGGACCACTTTGTCTAGTTTCTTCCAGAATTTGTCTTTCAACTCGCGGTCACGTCCTACCTGTGGGGCATAGCCGCAAAACCCTTTATACATATCACCCTCAATTTCAAGTTTCATCATCATCTCTCGATCTAATGCTCTTTTCACCTCCAAGACATTCTTAGCCAGCTCTTCCTTTAAAATAACCTCTACTCCTTTTCTCTTCCCATCTACTCCATGGTAAAATGATTTAAACCCTGCTCCTAAGCTTCTAGCCTTACTCCCTTTCCACTTGCTCTCTTGTATGTTCAATATGTCAACCTTTCTCCTAATCATCATGTCAACTAAGTCTTGAGCTTTTCCTGTCATAGTCCCACCATTCAAAGTCCCTACACACAGTTGTAGGGTCTGTGCATTCCTCTTCTTCTGCCGACTAAGCCGCTTTCCTCCTCTTTTTTTGTCTTCGACCTACATTATCTGATTTTCTACCTACGCCTTGCAGATTAACAGTGCCGGGGGTGGGCGTAGTTAGCCCGGGACTCGTTTGATGGACGCTCATATATGTTTGGCACAGTTTTATGCCGGATGCCCTTCCTGGCTCAACCTTCTTCATTTATCCGGGCTTGGCCTACAGGTTGCACAGGAATTGTGCCCCCCTTCAAGCTGCAGATAGTCAAAACAACCAATCCAAGAAACAAATTCAGCACATAAGACAGACGATTCAAATAATACTCAAATAAAATCAATCAAATAAACATAGTCAGCACATCTTCTTTTCCTTTTGGCTTGTCCCATCATGGGTCGCCACAGCGCGTCATCTTTGATGCACGCATATGTTTGGCACAGTTTTATGCCGGATGCCCTTCCTGATGCAACCCCTTTGTATTTAACTGGGGGGAGAAGCTTACAGCACCTGGTATTCCCAGGCGGTCTCCCATCCAAGTACTAACCGGGGGCGAAACCTGCTTAGCTTCCAAGGTCTAACGAGATAGGGCGTTCTGAGTGTAGCATGGCCGTAAGCACACAGTCAGCACATAAGGTACAAAAATCACGTAGTACCTGTGTAAAAATATAAAAGATGTGGCGATTTAAAGGATATGTGGATAGAAGAGATTCAAACCACAATGTCTCTCACTCTAGTAGTTTAAGGTTGAGTCCACTTTCGATGTTTCTTCAACATCAATGATTTGATCACAAACACGTCCCGTTGTTAGCAGGCTAAACTAAGGTAGACGAGGCCGAGAAGCAAGTTAAACTTGACGTTTCCACTTGTCCAACTTCTTATGAGTTCTCACGGTCCCCCTTGTATACGAAACGTAGGTTTTGCAGGTCGTGTAGGTTTTAGCGTTTGATGTTTTCCTCCTCAGTAAATATTTGATTACAGACACGTCTGGTTGTTAGCGAGCTAGGCTAGGCTAGCTTAGGCCGAGCAGCTTGAACATGAACGATACGGCTCCAATTTGGGTACTAAGATGTAGTAAGATAAGACTTGTTAAATTTTCTCTAATTCCTCACAGCCCTCATTGTACAAGTTATTTAAGTTACTCACCTTCGATGTTTCTTCAGCAGCACAGTTTGATCACAAACACGTCTCGTTGTTAGCCACCTTAGCTAAGGTCGTCTGGGCCTATAAGCAAGTTTAAGTTGACGTTTCCACTTACCCAACTTCCTAATAAGTACTCCGGTCCTCGTTGTATGTGATACGTAGGTCTTGCAGGTCGTGTAAGTACTAGCATTTGATGTATACCTCCTCGGAAAATATTTGATCACAAACACATCTTAATGTTAGCGAGCTAGGCTAGGATAGGCCACGCAGCTTCAAATCGAACGAATACAGCTCCAATTTCGGGTACTAAGATTACACAGATGATGATTTTAGTCCACTGAAGTCGTCACCAGGGGCGTCCCACATCGAATATTTAAAACATTTGGTCCAAATTCGGCAGGATTTATTTATTGTACTATCTTGTTGGTCGGAGCCTCCTCAATTTGTTGTCACCAGTTCGGGAACCAGAAGCAGAAGAGTATTTTTCTCCAAGTCTTCAATTTCAAACCGAAGTATGATACTTTAAATGCCCAATATTGAGTTGCCCTTATGATTTCAGGCAGAGCAGCTAATGAAGAGGATTGGTGTTGAGGGCGTCAAACTTACTGAGTATGAGATGAACATTGCATCGCAACTAGTGGATCCAAATACAATGAAGGTAATGGTTATCCAGTCTTTCCTTTTTATTCGCATTGGTTAAATTCCTTACAGGCCCACAAATAACAAAAATCGAGAGTATTGGATGCAATATTAATACACACATGTTACACTGTCAGCATACCAGCACATGTTTGAGCATGTATGTAGGCTACAATATGATAGCACTCATGAGGCAGTGAGGAACTATGGAGGTACTTAGTGGCGCACCAGCATGCTGGGAGCATAACAATAGCTTTAAAAGTGCATGTTTTGTGTCAGTTATTTTGTGAGTCATTCTTTTATTTGTTTTAATATTTGTTAGTTATGCTATTCTGTTTGCTGTGTTGTGATAATTTTAGTTTTGATGTGATACTGTGAGTGTGTACAACATTGTCAGTAATGACCTGCCTACACAGGAAGTGTGTGGGGCGATTGTAAACTTCTGTTACAGATGTGGAATGTAAATGTTCCTCACTGCCTTGTGAGCACCATCATATGTTAGCTTCCATACAAACCAAAACCCTTTCTGGCATGCATGCTGACAGTGTAACCAGTGTGTTTAAGTCTACTTTGTTGGACAAGTCATGCAAGAACAATTGCAAATATTGGAAGTCATTGTGTATATATGGAGCACCACATTGTAAGGTGCTATTTCTAACGTGGCGCCTTGTCTATTTACAAAAAAGTTCAAGACTTTTATGATCATAAAAATACATGAAAATACAATAAATTTAAAAAAAACTTGGAGACCAAAATTCACAAATATGTGGGGCTGCGAATGGTGAACCGCGAATGGGCAAGAACTCACTGCCCTCCCTATAAGTCCATAACATCAGAGTGAAGACTGATGCTATGATCACTAATCATAAGATTTGCAGCAGCTGTATCTATATGTTTTGCTCTTTAATGGAAATGTCTGTACATTGTAATAGAAATATTGACTGAAAATATTTGTCATCATCTTTGTTTTTGTTTGCACTGTTGGTGAACTTCACAATGTAATAATGTTTGATTTTTCTAATATTCTGCCCCACTTTTGAACAAAATAAATTAAACGAAAAGACAGTTTTACTATATACGCTAATGCTAATGCCCAGAGACGAATATTTACCTTTTAACTGGACCTTGTCTTGCTGCAGGTATCCTGGAGAGATATAGCAGGTCTTGATGAGATAATAAATGAACTACAAGACACAGTCATTCTCCCCTTTCAGAAAAGACACCTTTTGGCTGGATCCAAACTGTTTCAGCCACCTAAAGGTAACGCTATTATGTTGTAAACAGCATGGCAGTGGGAAACCATTGCAAAATCTTCTCACTATTATGACCAAAGATCCATCCATTTTCTGGGCCGCTTATTTCACAAGGTCATGGGAGTGCTGGAGCCAATCCCAGCTGTTATTGGGCAGGTTGCGGCGTACACCTTGAACTGGTTGCCAGCCAATCGCAGGGCACATGGAAACAGATAATATTCACACTCACAATCAGACCTAGGGGCAATTTAGAATTAATGCACGTTTTTGGGATGTGGGAGGCAACCAGAGTGCCTGGAGAAAACCCGTGCAGGTACGGGGAGGACATCCAAATGGCACACAGGCAGGACCTGGAGTTGAACCCTGGTCTTCAGAACTGTGAGGCTAACGCTCTTCAGCTTATCCACCGTTCCAATTGACAAAAGATCTTGTTTTTATATTTATTTGTGGTAATTTAATACCCATAAATAATTTTGTTGAAGGCTATTTCGCAATGTAACCTAGAGGCGCACATATACTGTTGGTGCAGAGCAGATGTATAAGATATTTTTGGGAAAGGAAGATCCCTTTGCAAGTCCAGTTCTGTCAGGTTTGTTTGTGTGTTGTTTCAGCTTAGTAGACTTTCCATTTCTACCACTTAAAGTCCATGTGCTATTGTTTTCATTTTTCAACTTTTCTCACTTCCCTCATGTACAAAACTTAACAAGAAGAATTTTAAAGATTTATAAAGAGTATATATAATATAAGTTCAGAGTTATACTGCAGGTCTTAGCGCCTATTTCTATTTTTTATTCCAACAGTACCATGAATAAGTATTTGTATTTTCGTGACCATATGGTACATCGTATTAAAAGGTGCAGTCTCAATTGTGGGTGCAATTTCAGTATTGCACACATACATTAGACACATCGTTTTATTGGGTGCAGGTATGGTGGCACTCACGAGACAGTGAGGCACAGTTGTTCACTTAATTTTGTAAGCAGAAGGACAAGCGTACACTTTTTTTTTTTTCCCCCACTACGACCGCTGCAAGCAAGTCACCAGCCAACATGGCATCCTCACCTACCACCACACCACGTTACACTAAACCAAAATCATTACAGCACAGCAAACAGAACATCACAACCAGCAGACGAAAAAAAAAAAAAAAACCGATGAGCAAAGAAATAATTCACACAATACAATAACTTAAAACACTATTTACATACATGTGCTCGAGCCATCGCCTTTTTGTACTGGAGGGGTTTGGGGATGATCCTCGGAGCTAAGTTGTCTGGGGCTTCATGCCCCTGGTAGGGTCACCCATGCCTAAAAGGTCCCAGGTGAGGGATCAGACAAAGTACGACTCCAAAACCCCTATGACGAGTCCAAAAATTGAATCTTGGTTTCCCTTGCCCGGACGTGGGTCACTGGGGCAAGTGTGTCCACATGTCCACCTGGCATCAGGACACCCTAGGTCACAGCTCAATGATCAACTTGTGACTGCATGTCTTAGACACTTGGGCGAAGAGAGGGGCGGAGCTGTCAACTGATCATTACCTGGTGGAGAGTTTTCTCCAATGGTGGGGGAAGATGCCGATCCGCCTTGGGAGTCCCAAATGTATTGTGAGGGTCTGCTGGAAATGGTTGGTATATTCTTCTGTCAGAAGTAATTTCAACTCCCACCTCCAAAATAACTTTGCTCACGTCCAGTGTAGGCGGGGGACATTGAGTTCGAGTGGATGATGTTCCGCACCTCCATTGCTGTGGCTGTAATGTAGACGGTACCTGTCATGGCGGCAACCCACGAACACGTTGGTAGACACCAACAGTGAGAGAAGCTCTCAAGCTGAAGAAGGAGTCCTATTGGGCATTTTTAGCCTGTGGGAGTCCCGAGGCAGCTGATAGGTACCAGCTGGCCAAGCGAAATGCAGCTTCGGTGGTAACAGAGGCAAAAACCCAGGCAAAAGACGAGTTCAGTGGGGCCATAGAGAACGACTTTAAGATGGCTTTGAGGAAATTCTGGTCCACCGTCTGGCGTCTCAGGAGGGGGAAGCAGTGCACCGTCAACACTGTGTATAGTGGGGATGGGGCACTGCTGACCTCAACTCTGGATGTTGTGAGTCGGTGGAGAGAATACTTCCAAGACCTCCTCAATTCCACCAACACGCCTTCCCAAGAGCAAGGTGAGTCTGGGTTCTCTGAGGCGGGCTCTTCTGTCTCTGTGGTTGAGGTCACGGAGGTGGTTAAAAAGCTCGTGGGTGGTAGGGTCCCGGGGGTGGATGAGATTCACCCGGATTTCCTCAAGGCTCTGGATGTTCTGGGCGTGTCATGGTTGACGCGCCTCTGCAACATCGCGTGGACATCGGGGACACTGCCTCTGGATTGGCAGACTGGGGTGGTAGTCACCATTTTTAAGAAGGGTAACCAGAGGCTGTGTTTCAACTATAAGGGCATCACACTCCACAGCCTCCCTGGTAAGGTTAATTCAGGGGTACCAGAGAGGAGGGTCCGTCGGTAAGTCATATCTCAAATTCAGGAGGCACAATGAGGTTTTCGTCCTGGCCGTGGAACAGTGGACCAGCTCTACACCCTCGGCAGGATCCTCGAGGGTGCCAGGGAGTTCGGCCAACCATCTGCATCTGTGCTCTTTGCAGATGATGTGGTTTTGTTGGCTTCATCAAGCCGTGGTCTCCAGCTCTCACTGGAGCGGTTCAAACCGAGTGTGAAGCAGCTGGGATGAGAATCAGCACCTCCAAATCTGAGACCATGGTCCTCAGTTGGAAAAGGGGTGGGGTGCCCTCTCCGGGTCGGGGATGAGATCCTGCCCCAAGTGGAGGAGTTCAAGTACCTTGGGGTCTTGTTCACAAGTGAGGGAAGACTGGAGCGGGAGATTGACAGACAGATCGGTGCAGCGTCTGCAGTGATGCGGACTTTGTATCGGTCCATTGTGGTAAAGAGTGAGCTAAATCGAAAGGCGGAGCTCGCAATTTACCAGTGTGTTTACATTCCTACCCTCACCTATGGGCACGAGCTGTGGGTCGTGACCGAAAGACCGCAGGGGGCACCCTTAGAGATAGGGTGAGAAGCTCGGTCATCCGGGAGGGGCTCAGTGTCCAGCTGCTGCTCCTCCACATTGAGAGGAGCCAGATGAAGTTGTTGGGGCATCTGATTTGGATGCCTCCCGGACGCCTCCCTCGTGAGGTGTTCCGAGCATGTCCCACCAGCAAGGAACGTTCAGAAAGGTCGTTCCCAGGAACGACCCAGGACACGCTGGAGAGACTATATCTCTCGGTTGGCTTGGGAACGCCTCAGGATTCCTCCAGAAGAGCTGGAAGAAGTGGCTGGGGAAAGGGAATTCTGGGTATCCCTGCTGAAGCTACTCCCCCTGCTATCCGACCCAGAAAAGCCGTAGAAAATGGATAGATACATACATGTTTAGCACCACAAAGCATATAGCTGTCTAGGTAGATAGCGAACACTATCTTGAAACATACGGTACCTTGCATCCACTCAGTTTAAAAACCTATCAGGAGCAAAGTTCGGTTGTACGTTACGTTAGTGTTTAACAATATTAACAGGGAGTTTGGTTGTACATTATTGAAGTATTTAGCAATGTATTTACTCATGTTAATTTTTTATTAATCCTCATCCACAAATCCCTCAAAGTCTTAATCTTCTGTGTCCGAAATGAACAGTTGGGCAAGTTCTCCATCAAACAAACCAGGTTCTCTCTCATCTTTGCCATTGTCAGTCTCGTTGCCGTGCGGCTCTGCAGATATGGTGCCAGTTTTTTCGAACGGTGGAAGCAGACATCCTAGCCCAAGCATTCACAATCCATTCACAAATTGTGGAGTAACTCGCCCCGCGCTGCCTCCCAGTCTTAAGAAAGATGTCTTCGACATCTGTCATTCATTGCTCCCACACTGCTCCCACCTTCACTTTGTACACCTTGTTCACATTGATGTTAAGTGGTTTAAGTTGCTTCGTCAAGCCTTCAGGAATAATAGAAATCTCTGAGTTAATTTGTTGCGCTTGTTTTTTTACATCAGTTGTCTGTTCCTTAATCAATAATCCATTGCTCTTCGCCGTTGCCATTTTCGGGGGTCATTAGCTAAAACAATGTTTTTTAGCACAAAACGCATACCGGCATTATACACCTTGGGGGGGCGTCCCTTGAGCGTCCTCTCCCATGCACCCTGTAACGTCCACGTGGTGTCCTCTCACATATAAGCGTTTCTTCTATATAAGCAGCATGTCGGCAGGAAAGTCTCCCAGTCAGTTTAAGATTTTGGATGTCGGCGCATGCATAAGGCACTCCATATTATAAGGCACCCCTGTCCATTTTGGAGAAAATGTAAGACTTTTCAGCGCAGCTTATTGTAGTGGCATTACGTTGTATAGTTTTATAACCATCTCAAATGTGTATATTTTTTGGAACTGAAAAACCTAAATACTAGACAAATATAACCCAAGTGAATTTAAAATCCTGTTTTTAAATGGATGTTTCATTTATTAAGGAAAAAAAATGAAACTAACTAGGAGGCCTACACTTTTTTAGGTGTCCTAAATTCCCTTAGTGGTCTCGCGGAGGGATCATTGCTGTTCTCTTGGGGGTAATCTTTGGAGGCCGCCCACTGCTGAGAAGGTTCATCACTTTTCCATAATTTCTCCATTTTCGGTTGATGGCTCTCCTTATGGTTTACTGGAATCTTCAGACTTAAAAAAGGCTTTGAAACCATTTCCAGACTAATGTCAATTACTTCATTACTTAATTGTTCTGGAAATTCTTTGGATCGTGTCTTTTTTTTGCAGCTCTTTATCTTTTGTCCAACTTGATTTTGTCAGGACAGATTCTGTTTGATTACTTGATTAAACAAGCCAAGAGGTGAAAAGAGAGAGCCCCACAACATCCGGACCCTCTAGGAACTCCAGCCGAATCTCATCCACCCCCGGAGCCTTTCCACCAAGGAGCTTTTTAAATTCCTCAGTAACCTCAACTCCAGACATAGAAGAGCCCGGCTCAGAGAACCCAGACTCTTCTTCCTCATGGGAAGGCATGTTGGTGCAATTTAGGAGGTCTTCACAGTATTCTCCCCATTGACTCACAACGTCCCGAGTTGAGGTCAGCAGCGCACCATCCTCACTGTACACAGTGTTGACTGTCCAGTGCTTCCTTCTCCTGAGACACTTAGTACATATTGCCTTTATAATTAAGCAAAGATTCCTAAGGCTCTTTAAATAGCTGCTGTTAAGCCTCTTTGAAAAAAACAGACCACTGGTCGCTTCTGTGTTGCAAAGCTATTGAGCCATCTCTAATCTCCCTTTCATTGCCAAGATTGTTGATTAGTTATTTTTAATCAACTCAGGAAATTCTTGAATTTAAATTGACTTTTTTGGCAAATTTCAATGAAGTTTCCGAACGTATCACAATAAAGAACCTGCCCTTATCAAAGTGCTAAATGATATAAGATTGAATACTGACACAGGAAAGGTGCCCATTTTGGTCTTGTTGGATCTCGAAGCAGCTTTTGATACCGTAGGTCACAATATACTGCTAAACATGTTGGAAATGTGGGTAGGACTTAAATAGCTAAGGTCCTACCCAGAGGACAGGAGCTACTTTATAACCATTGGAAGTGCTTAATCTCAACAAATGGCAAATACATACAGTGAAGAACGTAAGTATTTGAACACCCTGCTATATTGCAAGTTCTCCCACTTAGAAATTATGGAGGGGTCTGAAATTTTCATCGTAGGTGCATGTCCACTGTGAGAAAGATCATCTAAAAAGAAAAATCCAGAAATCACAATGTATGATTTTTTTTTTTTTTAACAATTTGTGTGATACAGCTGCAAAAGGGTACTTGAACACCTGTCTATCTGCTACAATTCTGACCCTCAAAGACCTGTTAGTTCGCTTTTAAAAGTCCACCTCCACTCCATGTATTATCCTGAATCAGATGGACCTGTGTGAGGTTGTTAGTTGCATAAAGACACCTGTCCATCCCATACAATCAGTAAGACTCAAACTTGTTGCATGGCCAAGACCAAAGAGCTGTCCAAAGACACCAGAGACAAAATTGTCCAAATCCACACAGCTAGAAATGGCTACAGAGAAATTGCCAAGGAGCTTGATGAAAAAAGGTCCACTGTTGAAGCAATAATTAGAAAATGGAAGAAGCTCAAGATGACAGTCAATCTCAATTGGAGTGGAGCCCCATGCAAGATATCACCTCATGGGGTCTCAATGATCCTTAGAAAGGTGAGGAATCAGCGCAGGACTATACAGACTATATAGGACTTGGTCAATGACCTGAAAAGAGCTGGGACCATCATTTCCAAGGTGACTATTGATAATACACTAAGACGTCATGGTTTGAAATCATGCATGGCACGCAGGGTTCCCCTGCTTAAACCAGCATATGTCAAGGCCCGTCTTAAGTTTGCCAATGACCATTTGGATGATACAGAGGAATCATGGGAGAAGGTTTTGTGGTCAGGTGAGACCAAAATGGAACTTTTTGGTCATAATTCCACTAACCGTGTTTGGAGGAAAACGAATGATGATTTCCATCCCTCGAACACCATCCCTACTGTGAAGCATGGGGGTGGTAGCATCATGCTTTGGGGGTGTTTTTCTGAACGCGGGACGGGACGACTGCACTGTGCTAAGTAGAGGATGACCAAGGCCATGTATTGTGAGATTTTTGGGAACAACCTCCTTCCCTCAGTCAGAGCATTGAAGATGGGTCGTGGCTAGGTCTTTTTAACTTGACAATGACCCGAAGCACACAGCCAGGAAAATCAAGGAGTGGCTCCGTAAGAAGCATCTCAAGGTTCTAGCATGGCCAAGCCTGTCTCCAGACTTAAACGCAATCTTTGGAGGGAGCTGTAAGGCCGTGTTTCTCAGCGACACCCCAGGAACCTGTCTGATGTAGAGATCAGTGTGGAGGAGTGGGACAAAATCCCTCTTGCAGTGTGTGTAAACCTGGTGAACAACTCCAGGAAATGTTTGACCTCTGTAATTGCCAACAAAGGCTACTGTTCCAAATATTAACATTGGTTTTGTCAGGTGTTAAAATACTCATTTGGAGATGTATCACACAAATAAATTATTTTAAAAAATCTTACATTGTGATTTCTGGATTTTTCTTTTTAGATAATCTCTCTCACAGTGAACATGCACCTACGATGAAAATTTCAGACCCCTCCATGATTTTTAAGTGGAAGAACTTGCAATATAGCAGGGTGTTCAAATCCTTATTTTTTTCACTGTACGGGGTCCCTCAAAGGTCAGTTCTTGGTGCACTCCTGTTTACCCTGTATATGCTACCCTTGGGTCAAATTTTCCAGAACTTTAGTTTAGACTATCACTGGTATGCAGATGACACACAGTTATATGTTGCTGTGTCTCCAGATGATGAAGTTTAATTGAGGTTTTGTAGCAATGTCGTCTTCTTCTTTTCCTTTTGGGTTGTCCCGTTAGGGGTCGCCACAGCGTGTCATCTGAGATGAATGCATATTTGTTTGGCACAGTTTTTGGGCATTTAGCTAATATGCTGCACAAAAATGGAATAAGTTGCCAACAGAGGTGAGGTCATTCCCAAGTGTGTTTTCAAATTAATGTGTTTTGGGGTACTTCAAATTTTCAGTCTTGCACTGAAAGCTGTTTTAATTGTACTTTTTCAAATATTTTTATGTATTTTAATGCTTTTAATCATGTAGAACGCATTGAGTTACATTGTGTATGAAATGCGCTATACAAATGAATTTGCTTTGCTTTGCTCAATTGTGGCCATACCGCTAATGTACTGTATTTAGACCATATTTATTTGTCCATGCTTTCACTGCATTTTATATTTATAGAGGGTGTTTTTTAATTTGTTGTGGGTGTATCTACGCTAAAAATTGCTGTATTATGATATTGTCAGGAAGTATTCAATTTGCGCGTTTTAAAATGGCAGATAAGTGACTTATACAATACTGCTTACCATTATTGGTAGCCCTATATTTTTCTCCAAAGCCTATATATCTTCAGAAATTAATAGAAATGTACCAACCTAATCTTGTTTGGGTCATTTGATTGTAAGTCCAAAGTAATTTAACAAAGAAATTTTTGGGGTTTTATTTCAATTTAGATGTTTTTTTTTCCAAAGAAAAAAAACTGAAGACGGCATATACAGCAATATTGGCACCCTTCCTTGAATTACCACCATTGATGGGTGTTGAATTCAAATATCCATGTTAACGTGGAATATATCCAATGAGTGAGTTTCAACATTGGGTCACACCCCCTTGGGCAACAATGACAGCCTCCAATTTTTTATTTTTTTTGTATCTGTCAAAAACCTATTTGCCCTTCTCAGGTGGCATTTTCTCCCACTCTTCCTTTCCAATTTGTGTAAGCTCTTGAACATTTGATGGGATTTTTTCCTCAATGGTAGATTTCATTCCCCCTGGTCCCTTTCCCCCCAAAGATTTTCAATTGCACTGAGATCAGGAATCATTGCTGACCATTTTAAAGCAGTCAATTTTGTTCATTTATAAACATTGGTATGTGCTTTTAGATGTGATCTTCACCGCAAACCAAGTTTTATTACACTAGGTAAGAAATTTTGCTCAATTTTGTCAAGATAATAATAGGGAAAAGGAAGACAACAAAAGACAAAGCACTAGCGCTAAACAAGATGAGGAAAATAAATAATTATATTGCTAGGACTATGACACAATAGATATTAGAGTACCCATTAGTTTGGGGCACTAGTGTTACACCTTGTGAAGGAAGCACAAGACTGGACAGGAAAATGACAGAAGGGAAAGGATGCAGAACTAGGGTCGTGAACTCGGCTGCTTAACTGAAATGTGGTAGAATTGGCTATGTCAAATATAAATGTCAATAGGACCAGTATTTGAGTGAAGGGATACTTAAGAAATGTCCATATTCATCTTTTTCTTCTTTTCCTTTCGACTTGTCCCGTTAGGGGTCACCACAGCGTGTCATCTTTTTCCATTTTAGCCTATCTCTTGCATCTTCCTCTCTAACCCCAACTGCCCTCATGTCTTCTCTCACCACATCCATAAACCTTCTCTTTGGTCTTCCTCTCGCCCTTTTGCCTGGCAGCTCCATCCTCAGCACCCTACCACCAATATACTCACTCTCTCGCCTCTGAACATGTCCAAACCATCGAAGTCTGCTCTCTCGAACCTTGTCAGCAAAACATTCAACTTTGGCTGTCCCTCTTAATGAGCTCATTTCTAATCCTATCCAACCTGCTCACTCCGAGGGAGAACCTCAACATGTTCATTTCTGCCACCTCCAGTTCTGCTTCCTGTTGTTTCTTCAGTGCCACCGTCTCTAATCTGTACATCATGGCCAGCCCACCACTGTTTTGTAAACTTTGCCCTTCATCCTAGCAGAGACTCTTCTGTCACATAACACACCAGACACCTTTCGCCAGCTGTTCCAACCTGCTTGGACCCGTTTCTTCACTTCCTTACCACACTCATCATTGCTCTGGATTGTTGACCCTAAATATTTGAAGTCGTCCACCCTCGCTATCTCTTTTCCCTGTAGCCTCACTCTTCCCCCTCCACTTTTCTCATTCACGCACATATATTCTGTTTTACTTCGGCTAATCTTCATTCCTCTCCTTTCCAGTGCATGTCTCCATCTTTCTAATTGTTCCTCTGCATGCTCCCTGCTTTCACTGCATATCACAATATCATCTGCGAACATCATGATCCAAGGGGATTCCAGTCTAACCTCATCTGTCAGCTTATCCATTAACACCGTAAACAGGAAGGGGCTCAGAGCTGATCCCTGATGCAGTCCCACCTCCACCTTAAATTCCTCTGTCACACTCTTTTGCCTGGCAGCTCCATCCTCACCACCCTTCTACCAATATACTCAATCTCTCACCTCTGAACATGCCCAAACCATCAAAGTCTGCTCTCTCGAACCTTTTCTCCAAAACATCCAACTTTGGCCGTTCTCTAATGAGCTCATTTGTAATCCTATCCAACCTGAACCTCAACATCTTCATCTCTACCACCTCCAGCTCTGCTTCCTGTTGTCTCTTCAGTGCCACCATCTCTAATCTGTACATCATGGCCAGCCTCACCACTGTTTTATGAACTTTGCCCTTCATCCATTCATTCCTCTCCTTTCCAGTGCATGTCTCCATCTTTCTAATTGTTCCTCCGCCTGCTCCCTGTCCATATTCATAAGTTACTATATTTGTCACAAAGAGTGAGTAGCCCCATACCTAATGAATAAATCCTTGGTTTCTGTGTCTGCAAACTGTTTCCAATGTACAATACCAGAAATATCCTGTAATTGCTGTGCCTACACTGTGGGGGCTGAGGACCCCCCACCACCCAATTGAGATGCGTGGTCAGGCCTAGGACTCTATCCAAGAGCAGCCGGGGGTACGGGGCACCTCCCACACTAAAGGATCCAGGGCGGCCTGAAAATAGGCCAATAGGAGCAAGTGGCAGGGAGCCAATACCCAGTAAATAATTTCTCAGGAAATAATGGTGGAAAATAAGTATTTGGTCAAGGGAAATCTGTCCTTATTTAAACAAGACAATGCCAAGTCACTTGTTAGAACAGCGTGGGTTTGTAAATGTGAGTACTTGACTGGCTTGCTAATAGTCCAGACGTGTCTACCATAGAAAATGTGTAGAACATTCTCTTCATTTTCTTTTGGCTTGTTCTGTTAAAGGAATACTCCACTGAACAATAAAAAACCTTAATCCTGTAGGTCATATCGTATGTACTGGACCTTGAAAATTTGAGGTTAATCCGATATCATTTAACGTTGTTTTGAGAAGATTTTTATCGGCTATTACGAATTTTCATGGGTGCCGCCATTTTGGAGACTCACATGACTTAAAAAAAACAGGAAGTGACATTGCCCGTGTGCAAACAAAGGAATACACAATAACAGAGACCATTGATTTCTCTGATTTATCTTGATCTGCTGAAGAAATAGCAGCATCGGTCGAAGATGGAGGTATACACATTTGAACCTGTGGCTGTAAATAATGGTGAATAAATAAGGCAGAAAATTGGGAGCATATTGCAGTAGAATTTTGTAAGTTAGCTGTTCAAGAATTTAAGACTTTAATTACAAAAGGCATGAAGCTTTTGGAATGCCTGCTAGTTTTGGTTTGCATTAATCGGTAACACCTATCCAATAGAAGGAGGTGGAAGACCTGGTGTCCAGGATGTGGAGGATCTGATGGGTAGGAGTTCTTCCTTTTTTGTGACACCCACAAACCAGACTGAGATTGAGGTACACGGTACTGAGTTGATGACCACTGTGTAGAACTGTCTCAGCAGTTGTTGTGGCAGGTTGTGCTTCCTCAGAACCCATAACCCATGGGCATCCTTTGCTGGGCTTTTTGGAGGATGGAGTTGATGTTTGTCTCCCACTTCAGGTCCTGTGAGACTGTAACTCCCAGGAACTTGAAGGTCTCGACAGTTGACACAAAACAGCGTGTGGGGCAGATAGTGAAGTATCCCTCCTGAAGTCCACAATCATCTCTCCAGTGTTTTGTGCGTTTAGATTGTGTTGGCAACAACAAAGCTTCAGCATCTCTATTTTCTGTCAATATGCAGACTTGTCTCTATCTTTGATGAGCCTGATGATTACGGTGTCATCTGCGAACTTCAAGAGTGTGGCTTTTCTTGATGTGCAGTTGTTCATGTAGAGCGAGAAGAGCAATGGGGGGACGACACAACCTTGGGGTTCCCTGGGCGCTGATGGTGCGTGTACATGAGTGGTGTCCCCCATTCTTACCTGCTGTGTCCTACCTCTCAGGAAATTGTAGATCCACTGGTAGATGGTAGTCAAGACGCTGAGCTGGAGAAGCTTGGTGGAGAAGAGTTCAGGGATGATGGTGTTAACGCAGAGCTGGAATTCATGAACATGATCCTCGCATTGGTTCTCACTTTGTCATGGTGTTCAAGGATGAAGTGCAGAGCCATATTCACTGCAACATCCACAGACCTGTTAGCTCAGTAGGCAAACTGCAATGGGTCCAGCTGGGGACCTGTGACACTCTTGAGGTGGTCCAGCACAGCTTGTTCAAGAGACTTCATGAGCACAGATATCAAGTCCCCAAGGTTTCTTGGGGACTGGAATGACTCTAGAACTGTGTGAAGCAGGTTGCTACTTCACACAGTTCTAGAGACCTTCTGAAGATGTTTGTGAAGACTGGAACAAGTTGATCTTTGCAGATTTTGAGGGATAAAGGGTCTGGGCACGCCGCTTTATCTTTTGTTGTTTCAAGTTGTGTCTTATGTCCTGTTCGTGGATGGTCAATGGAGAAGTCGAAAATGTTGACGTGATCGGTGGTGCAACTTAGGTGTGTGTAAGTGTCCTTTTCGAATCTGCAGTAAAAGCTTTTCAGGTCGTCATCTAGATCACTATTATTGTCTACTGGGGGTATCATTGCTTGTAAACTGATTTGGAGTCGTTGGCGCGAAACAATTCTTTCCAGCTTTGCTGTATAATCCCTCTTTGCACGGTTGATTTCTTTAGTCAACTGTTTTTGAGTGCGATTGTCCAGTGCCTTATCCTCATGATATGCGACCTCTTTAGCCTGCGGAGTTGCCCAAGTTTGGCAGTAAACCATGGCTTGTTGTTATTGAATGTGCGAAACATTTTTGTTGGTACACACACCTTCTCCCACAAACTGACATATGCTGTAACACCATCCTATATTTATCTAGGCTGCTCACTGAATTTTTAAAGACACTCCAGTCTGTGCTGTTGAAACAGCTTTGAAGTTATAATTTTGCCTTGTTGGTCACTTTTTCACTAATTTTAGAGTAGTCTTTACGCTCTTAGGTTCTTGGCAGTATGAAGGTATCAAGTTGATTAAGGAGTGTTCAGAGGAGCCTAGGGCAGCACTTGGAAAGACCCACTATGTGTTATTTACTGTGTTATAGCAGTGGTCCAAAGGGTTATTTTCCCTGTTCATACAGTATATGTGCTGCTTGTATTCGGGGAGTTTGCGGTGGAGTTTGGCTTTGCTAAAATATCATAGAATAATGAGGCATGAGTCTGTGTGTTTTTTCTTAATTTTGTTTACTTATTCGGTGAGTGTTAGTGGTGCTGTGTTCATGCTCGCTTTAGGCGCCACGTAGACACCGACAAAGATGAAAGATTCAAACTCATGTGGCAAGTATAATGGTTTTCATTTCAAGCACAGCGACTCTAAAAGTGGGCAGCAGTGTGTATCGTGTTGTGTGACTTTGTCTTTGCACTATTTTTCATAGATGTAGAAACATATCCAATCACCTTTTCTTTTTCCTGCCAGTTCCGCGATGCGATCTGCCCGGTTAATGTTGAAGTCTGGTATTCTTATCTCCCCTCCTTGGTCCTCTCAGTGTCCCACTTCTTTTTAGCTAACCTCTTTCCGTGTAAGTGTCCTACACTTGAAGGTTCCACCAGAAGACATGTCAAGGACTTTCCTGTGTGTTTCACTGATCGTCTTGCTGTTGTGGTACAGTCTTCTGAAATGCTTTGAACTACTTCATCTAGCTCAGGGTTGGCAACCCGCGATTCCCAAGCCGCATGCGTCATTTTCATGTTTATGTTGCTGGTTTGCGTGGCTTTGGAAAATAAATTATAAATGTCTGTGTATAAATGTGCATCATGTCTTCCTGTTAAGTCTCAAGTTTTTAACTTCTTTCTTCAAACCTTCTGAAATATCGATGATCACCATTCACCTTTTTCAAAAACGTTTGACAGCACTTGACGTTGTCAGAAGGCAGATTTGACAACCGGCATGCGTGCAAAGCCCAGTGACAACAAAACTGCACAATATCTGGACAATATATTTTGTGTGTTCATTTGTTTAATTTTTGTTGTAAAGTGTAAGATTTTGATGTCAAATATTAAAATCAAATTATATTCATTGTATTTTTTTGTCACTCAAAATATGCGTAACGATGTCGACATGCCTCAAAGATGGCATTCACAGTCCTGTGTAAAGATGAAAGTGACATCTTACAGCCCTGATTTGTAGATGCTGTGCACAGAGTTTGTGGAGCAGAAGTCCCATTAACCAGGTAAAATATTCAGGCAGTTATTTTGTAAATATTTATTTTCATTTTTAATTAAAATAGTGCTCTTTTTTTCCATTGTATTGTAATACCCTCGGCAATGAGGACCAGGAGTCACTCCGTTGTTTTGTTTTGTTTTTTGCTTTTTTGTAATTAACACTTCGGCAGCACGCCGAACTCTCCAAAAACAACAAGCTGCTCGGTTACACTCACCCTTGCCCCTCATCTACCTTACTCCACCCCTTTGCGGTCTTAAAGGGATAAACTCAGAATTACAAATCTTACAATATTTTTCAATTCACATCAAGGCACCGGTACAGACTGCGAATGCCCGAAGGATGATGGCTCAAGGCATTTTTTCGTTGCTAGATTGATAATTTAAGTAAATTTTTGTAATTCATTTTAAAAAGACCGACTCTGCAATTAAAACAAAATTTAAGAGTTCTAAATGTGTTCACTTAATGAATAAAATTACGTTTTCTGAAACATGAATGGACTGCATGGATTTCATAAACTGTTATTTTACAATTTTATATATATATATATATATATATATATATATATATATATATTACACACACATTTCGGCTAACATCTTCATTTCAGATGTGAAGTCTTTGGAGCTCCCAATGTCTTTTCCGTGGAAACCTGGTCGAAATGGCTGTTTGAGTGGTAAAGGTTACCGACCCCTGCTCTATCTCCTTTCACTTAGTTAGTAAGCTACATGTGGGGCATAACCACAAATTACATTTAAAGCAACACTCTCAATTACAAGTTTAGCCTCAGCACTCAACTCAATTTGAAAAGCTTTTCACCTCCAGAACATTAACTGTTCCTTTAACCCACTACACCATTTCTCTTCCCTGCTACAACATATTAAAATGATTTGAAGGCTGCCCCTCTTGCTTTAGGATATTCCCACTTGGTCTCCTTAATATGCAATATAGATACCTTTCTCCTTATCATAATGTCAAACTCCGTAGTTCTTTCTGTTATGGTCCCAACATTCAAAATCCTGCCTTTCAGTTCGAGCCTGTGTGTTCCTTTCTTTCTGCATAAGAACCTGCATTCTACATATCCTTCGTCTTTGGACGACAGTAGCTGATTTTCCAAAGGCGCCCTATAGGTTAACAGCGCTGTGGGGGACGTTGTTATCCTGGGCCAAGACCAATCCTATATGGAATTATTTGGATGAACAGTCATGTTAGTTTGGTAAAGTCTTAAGATGGATGACCTTCCTGATGCAGCCCTCTGCATTTATCCAGGTTTGGTATAGGCCTATAGTTTGCACTTGCTTGTGCTGCTTTTGCCCTTGTATTCGGTGGCGAATTATGAAAATTGTAAAAGATGACACCAAACACCCTGGACTGTTGAGCAACTGAAGTTGTATGTCAGGCAAGTCTGGGAAAGAATTCCAAAAACAAAGGTTAGAATTAGTATTAACAATGTGTCCTCAGTTCCCAAAGGAGTGTTTGAGGAAAGGTGATTTAACACAGTTGTAAACAAGCCAGTGTCCCAGATTTTTTTGGAACATGTTGCAGGCATCAAATTCTGAATGGTTTAATATTCGCAAAAAAAGGCACATTTATCGGTTTGAACATTAAATATATTTGTCTTTGTAGTGTACTCTAACCTATTTCGTAAAGGAGTATCCAAATAATTATGTTCTTATTTACATTTTACACAATGTTCAGACTGCATTATAATTGGGGTTTAGTATAATTTCCTAACATGTTCTACCATTAATGTGAGCCAGTACAACATGCAGGTAAAAAATATATATATATATTCAAGAGAAGGGAAATCAAAATAAACAACTGATAATGTGTTTGCTTACGTTTTCCACACCGTCTTATAACTGGGGATGTGGCTGTGTTCATATTTGACCAAGCACATTCAAACGAATCTAAAATGGTAGTCAGCACACACCAGCTAAGAAAGTGCTCGAGAATAAACATACATATGTTCGAAATGATCAAGTAGCCTTTTCCTGACTTTTTTCTTTGTTGGAGAAACCTAAATGTTTAGTGCTAACACTGAGTGGAATTTGGAAATGTTAATAATTCCCACCAGCTTGACAAATGCCCCAGTTTAATATGACGAAAAACACCTCCTGAGCATGGTGCTGTCACCACCATGTTTCACTGTATGTAAGGTGTTTCGGTGATGAACATTGTTGAGTTTACGCTAAGATTCCTTTTTGGAATTATTATAAAAAAGTTCTGACTAGAACATAACACACCTGCCCACATGCGTTTCGGACATTTAAAGTCTTTGTTTTTTCCCTGTATAAGATAAGGTTTCTGTCTGTCCGCCGTAACTCTATAGCCTAGACATATGAAGTTGTTAGGAGGTTGTTATCTCATGTACAAAACGCAGCACACTAATCCCTCGTTTTTTGCAGTTAATTGGGACCAGAACCACCTGTGAAAAGTGAAAAACTGTGAAGTAGCGGGAACGTACTGTATCTTTATGTGCGTACCAGACTGTTTAAAATATGTAAACACTTTGTACTTTGCATATTTGAGACAAAAAGAGGTAAATATAACTTATAAAACACTTACTGTTATATTACTGTATAGTTAATCACTGAGAGACTTCCATTCATCACTCAAGAGACTTTTGGGTGAAGCGCTGGTGATGTAGCTTTGAGATGGGAAGTTGTTTTGTGTGTGTGTGTGTGTGGTGTGTGTGTGGTGTGTGTGTGGTGTGTGTGTGTGTGCGTGTGCGTGTGTGTGTGTGTATGCGTGTACCAGAATGATTAATATATGTCAACAGAACAAGTGTCGAGGTAAACAATAACACTAAAACTATAAGATTCTTATTACAGTATGTAATTAACATTCTTCACTCGGAGAATCTTCTGTTGGAGGCGCTGGCTGTTGACATTGCTGAGTTTTTTACCTTTGAGATGAGTTTATGTTTTTTTGTGTATTTTTGTACCTCATCCTCGAGGGCGTGAATCCCCCCTTGGAGCTTGAGGTTTTTCAGCATCTTTCTTCAGCCTCTTCAAGATCTTCATTGAGCCGTTTTTCTGCAATCCGCTATCCACATACCTGACGCCGCTTCCATTCGAACAATCCTCTTATTTCGCGGAGTCACAACACTTTTCGCTTCCTTATTAAAAGTTATTGAATCGGTATTACGGATCTTTTGTAGCACACCATAATGGCGCACTACAAAGCGTAATTTCTGCCGCCTTTGATCATTTCCAAAAGGTTTTTCACTGATCGTCATAATGTTCCTCTTCCTCTTGGGTTCTAGGGCTGAAGCATCAGCACAGCACTTTCACGGCATTGCAAAAACGAGAGTTTATCGTGCAGTCAGTCAACATTATAGAAATTTGTAGAAAGGAAGGACAAGGGAAAGGGTTGAACCAAGGTTGCTGGGTGAGGCTTTGATGATGCACAGCCAATCAGCTCACGACATCCACAAATGCTCTCATTGGTCGACGTCGCGCCAGGGATCAATCTGATGCCTTGTATCAATGCGTCTTCCCGCAATATGCCAATATGACTGTATTTTTTCAAATTTTTTTTGTTCGGGGGGGGAATAACACTTAGCACTGAAGCCGCAAAAAGTGAAGCACGAAGTATTAAGGGAACCCTGCATTTGCCAGAAATTCCTCCAAATCCTTCAACATTGTTGTCGGCCTCTTGGTAGCCTGCATGACCAGTGTTCATCTCCTTTTTTCATAAATTTTATTGTTAAGGCCATTTCTTTGTAATGTTACTGTCATGACAAATTGTTGTGACATAGCTCAACAAAATATTACACAATTGGGTAATTTGACTAAGACCTGTTACCATTGTATCCTTCCAGGTGTTTTATTGTTTGGTCCTCCTGGGTGTGGGAAGACCATGATTGCTAAGGCAACAGCCAAAGCTTCTGGGTGCAAGTTTATCAACCTGCAGGCCTCTACACTGACCGATATGTGGTATGGTGAATCACAAAAGCTCACAGCTGCTGTCTTTTCATTGGCGGTCAAACTCCAGCCATGCATCATATTTATTGATGAAATTGGTGAGTGGATCAAATGACTCTCAGTGCACAGTTTTTCAATAAATGTTTTCTTTTCATGTGTACTGTATATTTTGTCACTCCATCTCTGGTAGTGAGATGAAAATAACTGCTTATAAAAAGATTAATACTGTCCGCAACAGGGGCGCATAAAAAACGCAAGCAGGTACTAATTGATAAGTGTCATTAGTACTTGATCAATATGCTTTAGAATGCAGTTCTAAAATGATTAATTATTAACTGTTTTATTAAACTCTCCGAAATAGTTTGTGTGTTCCTGTGGGGAAAAGGTTTTATAACATTCCAAATAAAATTACATGTTTAAGATTTTATAAAACTACTACGAGTTTAAACAACAAAAATAAAAAGACTCAAATTGTCGTGTGCCAAATGACCATATAACGCACAACAGTTTAAAAATGCAAATCGATTCCAAAAAACTGGAGGGAAAATGTCATTACATGTTGACTTTTTTTCAAACAAACGCTATATGCACCACAAATCACAATGAAGTCAAGTTAACAGTAGCCTCTTTTCAACATCACCTGAACAACTCATCCATTTACAGTGATGTGAAAAAAATATTGGCTCCCTACTCAAATTCTTATATTTTTCCAGAGTTTCACCACTTTAAGATTATCAAACCAAAATTAATATCACATAACTATAAGAATTGGAGAAGGTGGCCATGACTTTTTCACAGCATTGGACAAAGTCCATGGATAGCTTCTTCCTGTATCTCATTTGAGGAAGTACACTGTAATTGCACCCCAGTTGCTCTTAATAGTTATACTACTGCCACACTCATTGGTCCTCCTTTTAAGGATGCTCCACAGGTTTGAGGTCATGGGATGATGGTTGCCACACCGGATTTGTCCCCTAATTATCAAACCAGTTGAAACATCTTATGCATCATTGAATAATGTTGGATTTTTGAGAATACTTTTACAAGACTGTTTTCAGCATCAAACCTGTTCTTTTAAAATAAATATTGGCTCTTGCATAATTTTTTTCTTCCACTTCGTGATACTGTAAGATTTATTTTGCTTTTAATTTCTTTTTCTGAACAGCTGCGGTAATGTTTTCATTTGAAAGGTGGCCATTTCATTTGAAGATAGAAGATAGTGCCTAACAGAGTAGTCACCTCTATAATGAAGTCTAGTACTGTCTACAGACATTTTACAACTTATTTACTCAAGCGAAGACTTTCTAAACATAAGACAGTGTACTCAGGACATTCGAAAATCCGTTCAGTTATTTCTCTGTTACTCACTGAGTACTGTCACTGTAACTAAATTGTAACTCTTTTGGGAGTTAATTGCAAGAGGAAATAAGCTGTTGGAATGTCTGCGTTTTTTAGTTTGCAATGTTCGATAGTGCCAGAGGGATAGATCTGGAAGAAGCAGTGACCAGGATACAGCGAGTCCAAGAGTATTGTGCGTGCTCTTGTCTTAGTTCTGGCACTCTGCATATCCTCAAGGGTGGCTAGGTGGGTACCAACAGTTTTTCTGGTAGTCTTCATTATCCGTTGCAGTCACAGTTAGTCCTTTTTGTGACTGCACCACCCTGACTGTGATGAATGAACACGGGATTGATTTCATGACATATACACAGTTACCCTGGGTGTTGTCAAGCAGCAATCAGAGTTACTAAAACAAGGTTTTATTCATCCAACAAAAGTGCAATTTTGGATGCTGAGAATTTCATAATTGGAACTCTTCCAATAGTACAATCTGGAGATGAACGTTTCAGCAGACTTTGAGAATTAAATAAATGGGTCAAAGAAGAAGCTTCATTGACATTTTATGCCTTTTTGGGTGGTACGGACAACTTTACTAAGTAGCCCGCTTCAGTCTAAGTTAACAAGCAGTTAAGTTATTTGCTACCATTTTTTTTTTTTTTTTTTTATTTTTGCTGTGTACATCATTCACCAATACAAAAGGAAATCATTGGGCTTTTTGACATGGCTGAAGGAAAAAAATGCAATAGGGTTCTTCACCCATACCTAAACAATTAGAGGAACAAGAGCTAAGACTACATGAGGAGCAGGTGGTGTCACTCAAGTCACTCAAACAATTGGAGGAGCAACTGAGGACTGAGATTAGACAGCACTTGGAATTTCCCCACACCCCTCCCCATCCTATTGGTGCAAAGCCAAGCTCACCATTCACTATTATCATCTGATCTAAATGCTCTCTTAGATGTAAAGCACAAGATCAATGCTACAATCAGAATTGGAGTCCAACACACACCATGCCAATATCTTCCTCCCATCCCCACTCTCCTGAAACCAACATCCAATAAATGCGACAGGCCCCTCCTCAACCCATGAAAAATCTTCTCTTTAAATCTGACTGATATGTGCAGTGGTACGGCTTCAAATCATATACATTCTTCTCCAAAAGAAATCTGACCTCTATGGAGAGGCACTTTTAATTCCTGTAATTATAAGGCACCGAAAGTTGGTCAAAGGAATACAGCACAAAGAAAGTAGAGCTACAAGCTTAGTGATGATTAAATGTCAACCCAACAAACCATTGTCTACATTTACTGTATCTCTGAGACTAGTTATATTGAAATTCCGGTCACTGGATAATAAATCAACATTGATTAATGACATTATTATGACCTATGACCTAGAATATTTATTTCTAAATGAAAGATGGTTAAAAGAAAGTAGCTCTAATGCCATTTTAAATGCAGTAACACCAACTAGTTTTAATTTTTATGAACAAGTATATTGCTTTTTTAAAAATCATTATTCCACTGTAAAGAAATTATACAGGGAGATTTTAGCTATTTTGAATTTCTCTGTTTTTTAGTAAAGGTGATCCCAAGGTTAAGACCTCCAAGATACAATAAAAAATTTATGGACAAATTTTCAGAATTACTGTCAGTTATTTTTAGTGACTACAGCTCTTTTGTCATAACTGGTGACCTAAATATTCATGTTGAGAAGAACTTTCTGCTATACTGGAAATCAGCGATACATTTGACCTATCTCAACAAATTAAACACGCAAGGTCACATCTTAGACCTTTTCATCACTAAGGATGTTTAAATTCTACCAGTTTACATTTAAGATGTAGCTATTTCTAACCATTTTTTTGGCTGTGTTTGTGTATGAGGATTAGTTCATGGAGCTCATTAGTATCAAAAAATGCGATTGGTGAAAGTTGATTAATTTTTGGATAAATTCACCCGGACAATCTCAAATATCATGAATGGTGTATCTCCTATTAAAACTAAGACATTCTTGAAGTAACCTTGAACACAAAGAATGAGTCCTATAATTGGGAAGACCTTTAAATCAAAGTGTAGGAAAGCAGAACACAAGTGGAGGAAAACTAAACTCCAAATTGACTGGCCTCTGATGACAGTCATTGTGATTTTAGAGTTAGTCAGGGCTCAACAGCAATCATCAGTTAAAACCTCAACAATCTCGTACTTTAACTCTCAGGTATATACATTGGTTCTTTTATTGTTCTTAGAGTCATTTCTCAGGAACCGCTCCAGCCTTGATCATGAGGCCACTGCCATGATGAAGGCTCAATTTATGAGCCTGTGGGATGGCCTGGAAACTTCCTCAGCCACTCAGGTAATTACCATGTCTTACACTCTAACCATTAAAGCCTTTGCAAATAGCAGACTTAGTTAATCTCAATCAGCAGCTATGTAGCTATTAGCATGTTGTACGAGCATGTGCTAACACTATACTATTACTATATACACTATTGATTCTGTTACAGGTGATGGTCATGGGGGCAACTAACCGACCACAAGATGTAGATCCTGCTATCCTACGCAGAATGCCCACCACATTTCATGTTGCGCTTCCTGTAAGAACTTCTTTGCAAAAGCAATGTTCAATCTGTGTAATATTCTTTAATCAGAGGAGTATTGTACATCCATCCATTTTCTTCCGCTTATCTAAGGTTGGGTTGTGGAGCCAGTGGCTTAAACATAGAAGCCCAGGCTTCCCTCTCCCCAGCCTCTTCTTCCAGCGCATTCAGAGAGATCTCAAGGCATTCCCAAGTCAGCCAAGAAACATAGTTTCTCCAGGGTGTCCTGGGTCATCCCTGGGGCCTCCTCCCAGTGGAATGTGCCCGGAAACTATTACAAGTTACATGGCCCTGTGTGAAAAAGTAATGGCCCCCTAAATACTAATAACTGGTTGGGCCATCCTCAGCACCAACAACTGAACTCAAGAATTCTTTCTCTTTCACTTTTACGTGGAGATGTTTTGGCCCACTCTTCCTCGCAGAATTGTTTTAAGTTAGCTAAAATTTAGGGTCTTTGAGCATGGAGTTTTTAAGGTTGTGTCACTGCGTTTCTATCATATTCAAGGGCGGACTTTGACAAGGCTACTCCAAAATTTTGTTTTTTTAAGGCAACCAGAAATTGACATGCTGGCTAGAATGTTTTGGATCGTTATCCTGCTGCAGAACTCAAGTACGCATGAGCTTGAAGTCACAAAGTGGCTGAACATTCTCCTTTTAGGAATATTCTGTTAAAGACCAAAATTCATGGTTCCATCAATCACAGCAAGTTGTCCAAGTCCTAAAGGATCCAAGTAGCCAAAGACCTTCACACTACCACCACGTTTGACTCTTTGGTAGGATGTTCTTATATTTCTTAAATCCTGTGCTACATTTAAGCCAGATTCAGTGAGACACACACCTTCCAAAAAGCTGAACTTTAATCTGGTCTGTCCACATAGTCTGGGGAATCATTCAGGTGGTTTTTGCAAAAGTAAGAACAGCCTTTTTTTTTTTTTTTAACCCCCCCTTGAGGAATTTTTTTGTAGGCTGCAAAGGTTCACCACTGTTATATCATTTCTGGATTTGAGGTTGATGGCTCTTCTGTGGTTCACTGGAAAGCTTTTCAAAAATGGCTTTGTAACCCTTTACAGACTGATCGTCAATGACTGTATCCCTTGACTATTATGAAATTTCTTTGGATCGTGTCATGTCATGTCTGTTGCAGCTTTTTTTTGACCTTTCATCCCACTTGATTTTGTCAGACAGTTTCTGTGGAAGTGATTTCTTGACTGAACATGACTGGAGGTATTCAGGGTTGAGTATGTTCAGTGAAAATTAAACAAAAGTTAAATAGCATCAATAATTACTTTTTCACACAGGGCTAAGTAACTTTTAAACTTTTCCTTAGTAAATATCACAACTTAAATTCTGCATTTTAAGTGCATTTGGTTTATATTTGTCTGATCTTTACATTTGTTTGATTATCTAAAATGTTTAAGTGTGAAAGTACGCAAAAATATTGTCACGGTCTGTGGTAGTTGAAGGTGAGTAAGAGAAGGTGTGAAGGACCCAATGCAGGTAAGCTGGAAGGCAAGGCAAGAGTAGAAGAATCTAAAAAGTCTTTAGTTCTAAAAATAACTTAAAGTAACAACAAAAAATACTCAAAGTAACAAAGTATGACTTAAACATAAACTAGAAATTTGACATGACTTTCAAAACAAAATGAGCAACGAGCAACCCGTGACGAGGACAATGGATCAACAAGAACTGAAAGAAAACGGGAGTTGAGTACACAGAGACGAATGAGACAACGAGAAAAACCTGCACAGGACACGATTGGCTGGAGGGAGCTGATTGGTCAACACAAGAGAGGAGGGCAAACACGAATAGGTGGACACAACCGACAAAATCACCACACAAGACATGGAACACAGGAAAAAAAAAACAACCCAACCTGACGCAACCGCCGAGAGCAGGGACAAGGGCCTGACACAGCTGCTGGGGAGGAGGCACAAGGGCCTGACGCAGCTACCGTGGAGCAGTTATGGGGACCTGCCGAGGATCCAGCACCAGGTCCTGCTGGGGAACCGTCACGGGGGCTGCAGTTGCCTCCTCAGCGTGCCACCATCGAGGCTTGGTAGGAGTCGATACGAGTGGGGTAGAGTGCACAGGGACTCAAGAAGCCAAACAGGGAAACACTGGTAGTACAGAACAAGCAGATTCGGGAACTGGTTTGGCTTGACATCACTTTGATGCAATGGGAGGACAAAAACCGAGCTCTAAATGGACAACCTCACTGGCCACCACGCAGGTGTCCTGGATAAATGCCTAAACAGGTGCCCCGGAAAAGGTCACTGAGAAAGAACTTGGGCTGAGACCTACGGGGATAGCGACAGGGAGATGTGACAAAAAATGACTTGGACTTGTAAAACTAAGGAAGCAACCAGAAAAAACAGTCTGACTCTGAATCGGAAACATGCCCAACCTCAATTAAGCTCATCTTCATCACTGGAAAATCAGTATCTACAAAAACGTGCAGGTAAACTGGTCAGGCATGGTGAATAATTACATAAAGTGGGAGACACGGGTGAATAGGAGGAAGAAGATTAAATGACAGGGCTTGCTCGACGAGGGTCGGCTTGGCTGCCAGGCTGAAAGCGCTGGGAGGCAGACTGCCCACGTGACGATATCGTGTTCTTCACTAGGTTCTGTCTTGGTTGGTCCATTCTGTCACGATCGGAGGTAGTGAAGGGCAAGGAAGGCAAGGTGAGGTGTGGAGGACCCAAATACATGGAAGCAGGGAGGCAAGGAAGAGTAGAGCAATCTAAAAAAATCTTTAATTCTAAACACAACAAAGTAAAGTCTTACGTAAACCTAAACTAGAAACTTGACATGACTTTCAAAAACGTAATGAGGAGCAAAGCAACAAGCAACCTATTGCAAAGACAATGGATCAACAAGAACTGAAAGAAAATAGGGAGTTAAATACACGGAGATTGAGACAACATGAAATACAAGAACAGGACACGAGTGGCTAGAGGCAGCTGAATGGTCAACACAAGGGAGAAAGGCAAACACAAACAAGTGGATACAACCAACAAAATCAACACAATATTAAATAACAATATTATTCACCCCCCTTGCATTAATACTTTGTAGCTCCAACATTTCCCTATAATTTTTTAGTAACTTTACAATGTAACTTTTTATAATATAAATTTTTCACAGTAAAAACAAAAGCAACCCAACCTAAACAAAACTGAGAACATAACAAATCTAAGAATTTGAGAAGGGTGGTCACTATTTTTTCATGGCACTGTAGACTCGTTGCACAGACGCCCATTTACCCTCGAGGAGACTTGAGTGTAGAGACTGGTCCACTGTTTCACAGACGGCACAAACACTACTCTGCATTTCTCGAATGAGGAGCAACTTTCAGATGGACCATTCTCTCCAGAATCCCTTAACATTACTAGGGAGCCTGAGGATTGTGATTCCCTGTAGTTGGAACACACCCCCAGTCCACGTTCTTAAACAGGTGGAGCACCACCCGGGTGTACCAATCCAGAGAAACTTATCAGGATGTTCACTTGATGTTGCAGAGGTCTGTCAACCAAGACAGCCCTACAATAAACTGAGCCCTTCGGAACTCTTGGAGATCTCATCCACCCTCAGGGTCCTGTCACCAAGGAGCTTTTTAACCTCAATTGGTCACTTCTAACCTTAAAGACCTCGCTGACTCCCATTTTGGAAATCATCTCTGTAGAATTGAGGTCCTTGAAGTATCAGCAGTACCTTATCTCCACTATACACAGTGCTGATGGTGTAATGTTTCCCCCTCCTGAGACGCTTGATGGTGGACTAGACCAGTGATTTCCAACCTTTATACAGCCAAGGCACATATTTTACAATTGAAAAATCCCACGGCACAACAACAAAAGTAAATGTCACCAAAAATGGATAGATTAATTACTGTATGTACTTCCTGCCATCTAGTAGAAGAACATTTTTTTGTTCTGTTTGTCATTGTACCTCACTGGCATAAATAGATGAATAAAGATACATTATTTCTTGGAAATAAATGGTTTTTTTAGCAATTACATAAAATTGGATAACTTCCCACAGCACATCTGAAGAGTGCTCATGGCACACTAATGTACCCCGGAACACTGTTTGGGAATCACTGGACTAGACTTTCTTCAAACCCATATGGAAGCAATTCTCTCACAATGGCACCCTGGAACAATGTCTGCTAGGACAAATGGACCTAGATGACCAGATGATATGTTTAAACGTGCTGCAAAATCGATCAAGAAGGTGGCAGCATAGATATGTACAACGAAGGCTCACCTTGAGTACGTCATCAAAACGGACCAATCACAAGTGATGGTCGCTGTCATTCTACACGTAGCAACAATTTTTGCAGGATGTAGTCAAGTGATGCATAGGGGTCGTGCAGGCCTATGTGTCACGAACGTTGCAATGGGGGCATTATTGGTCATGCGAGCACGGAAGTATAAAGAGGGCTTTACACCCACTAAGCTGCCATCTGCTGGTCCATTTTGACTTTTGCGGGTCGCACAGGAACTCCCACTAGTCACTAAGGCAGGGTGAATTTATTCATTTGTTTACTCTGCTCGGCATGATGATAGAGCCCATTTTATTCTGCCATTTTAGAGAGCGTATTTTCATTTTTATATGTTTAATTTGCATCTTTGCCAAGTAGAAAAAATACATAACTCGTCACACCCATGTTTTCATTCTGCAACATAAAACAGCATGTTAAAGTTGCGTAAATTGTGTCTTTCTAACATAAAGTTACTGTAAATTCAACTAAACTGTTGCATGTTGAAGGAACTCAAGAAAATCAGTCCATGAATGATGCCTTCACTTACAAGTCGACAACATAATTATCAGACAATGGAACATGAGATGGGAAGTATGTGTGATGTCTGTGAGGAAATCATTTCACACCATCCTAATAATAGGATTTACATAATTCCCATGTTCACTCTACAATTAAAAACATCCCACTTCATACTGCCATTCAGAATTTAACAGGGCCCATAAATTCACGGTCATTCCTTTCTGAAAAAATCTAAACTGTTCCAAATAATGTTTTTCAATGTAATTTTGATTATTGCATATTTTGACCCTTTGACAAATACCAAAATTGGATCCAAGTTTCACTTGCCTGGACACGGGTCACCAGGGCCCCACTCTGGAGCCAGACCTAAAGGTGGGTTTCGAAGGTGCCTGGATCCAAGGGGCTCAGCGGGTCATAGCCCGACGGGGTGACATGGGTCCCCCTTCCCAGGGGCTCGCCAAGGGGCCATAGGGGTTGGGTGGAGTGTGAGCTGTAGGTGGCCGAAGGCAGGGACCTTGATGATCAGATCCCCAGTTACACATGCTGGCTCTAGAGACATGGTATGTTGTCTCTCTGGCAGAGAAGAACCCCGAGCTGGTGTGTGAGGTCGAGAGATTCTGACTGTATATAGCCAGTCCTCTTGAGAGGGGTTGGAATGTCTTCCAATCTGGAGTTGCCACAGTGTGTACATATTGGCTCGGATGGAGCCTGTACGTTGGGGTTCACTCTGGTGAATGAGAGGGTACCCTCCCTCGGCCTTTGGGTGGGGGGAAAGGTCCTGACTGTTGTTTGTGCCCATGCACCAAACAAAACTGTACCCAACCTTTTCAGAGTACATAGAGGGAGTGTTGGAGAGCGCACCCACTGGGGACTCCATCATTCTGCTGAGGTACTACAATGTTCAAGTGGGCAATAACAGTGAGACCTCAAAGAGTGTGACTGAAAAGAATCCCAGCCCCCGATCACAATTCGAGTGTGTTTTGTTACTGTACTGCTGTGCTCATCTCAGAATGTCCATAACTCACATCATATTCAAATATAACTGTGTCCACATGTGTAATTCGATAATCAGCAATGTGGTTGTGTCATCAGACTTGTGACAGCATGTTTTGGACCCCGGGTTAAGAGCATAGCAGAGCTGTCAACTGATCACCACCTGATGGTGAGATGGCTCCAATAGTCGGCGAAGATGCCGGGCCAATGTAGCAGGGCCAAACGTATTGTTAGGGGCTCCTGGGAACACCTCGACTGTGAGCGGTTGAGAGAATACTTCAAAGACCTCCTCAATTCCACTAGCATGCCTTCCCATGACGAAGAAGAGTCTGGGTTCACTGATACGGGCTCTCCTATCACTGGGTTTGCGGTCAAAAAAGCTCCTTGGTGGAAAGGCCCCAGGGGTGGAAGAGATTCGCCCAGAGGTCCTAGGCTCTGGATGTTGTGGGGCTGTCCTGGTTGTCACGCCTTTGCAACATCGCGTGGACATCAGGAACAGTGCATTTGGATTGCAGACTGGGGTGGTCAGGGTATCTTGGGATCTTTTCACAAGTGAGCGAAGAATGGAGTGGGAGTTCAACAGGTGGATCGATGCAGCATCTGCAGTGATGTGGACTTTGTATCGGTCTGTCATGGTAAAGAAGGAGCTAAATCAAAAGGTGAAGCTCTCAATTTACAGGTCGAGCTACATTCTTACTATCACCTATGGTCACAAACTATGGGTCGTGACTAAAAGACCAAGATCCCAAAAACAAGTACGCAGAATGAGTTTTCCCCACAGGGTTTCCAGTCTCTCCCTTAGGGTGACAAGCTCAATCATGTGGGAGAGGCTCAGTGTAGAGTCACTGCTCCTCCGCATTGAGAGGAGCCGGATGAGGTGGCTGGGATATCTGATTCAGATATCTTCCATACACCTCCTTGGTGACTGGCAAGAGACCCCGGGGATGACCCAAGACACGCTGGACAGAATTTGTCTATTGGCTGGCCTGGGAACACCATGGGATCCCTCCAGAAAAGCTGGATGAAGTGACTTGGGAAGGGATGTCTGTGTGTCTCTGTTAAAGCTACTGCCCCCGTACCCCAACCTCGGATAAGATGTAGAAGATTAATGGATAGATGTCATAATATTTTGAAAGCACCTACATTGTTACTGAAAAAAAACAA
Source organism: Syngnathoides biaculeatus (assembly GCF_019802595.1). Taxonomy (NCBI): domain Eukaryota; kingdom Metazoa; phylum Chordata; class Actinopteri; order Syngnathiformes; family Syngnathidae; genus Syngnathoides; species Syngnathoides biaculeatus. The sequence goes on along the minus strand of NC_084643.1, from coordinate 19,202,748 downwards.
AGTCTCTTGTATTAAGTAAAATAAACTGATGCACGCTGGCATAATTGAAAAAAAGTCAATTTTTCACTTTTTATTGTGAGCTTCATTTATTTTTAAGCTGTTTGCAAAGGCACAGTGCCTACAAATGTATTTTCCTTCCATCCATTTTCTTAGCCGCTTATCCTCACAAGGGTCATGGGAGTGCTGGACCCTATCCCAGCCGTCGACATGCAGAAGGTGTAGTACACCCTGAATTGGTTGCCAGGCAATCGCAGGATGCAAAGAGACAAACAACCACACTCACAGTCACACCTAGGGGCAATTTCAAGTGTCCAGTTAATCTTCTTCTTCTTTTCCTTTCGGCTTGTCCCATTGGGGGTCGCCACAGCGTGTCATCTTTTGCCATCTTAGCTTAGCTCCTGCATCTTCCTCTCGAACCCCAACTGCCCTCATGTCTTCCCTCACCACATCCATAAACCTTCTCTTTGGTCTTCCTCTCGTCCTTTTGCCTGGCAGCTCCATCCTCAGCACCCTACCACCAATATACTCACTCTCTCGCCTCTGAACATGTCCAAACCATCGAAGTCTGCTCTCTCGAACCTTGTCAGCAAAACATCCAACTTTGGCTGTCCCTCTAATGAGCTCATTTCTAATCTTATCCAACCTGCTCACTCTGAGCGAGAACCTCAACATCTTCATTTCTGCCACTTCCAGTTCTGCTTCCTGTTGTTTCTTCAGTGCCACCGTCTCTAATCTGTACATCATGGGCGGCCTCACCACTGTTTTGTAAACTTTCCCCTTCATCCTAGCAGAGACTCTTCTGTCACATAACACACCAGACACCTTTCGCCAGCTGTTCCAACCTGCTTGGACCCGTTTCTTCACTTCCTTACCACACTCACCATTGCTCTGGATTGTTGACCCTAAATATTTGAAGTCGTCCACCCTCACTATCTCTTCTCCCTTTAGCCTCACTCTTCCCCCTCCACTTTTCTCATTCACGCACATATATTCTGTTTTACTTCGGCTAATCTTCATTCCTCTCTTTTCCAGTGCATGTCTCCATCTTTCTAATTGTTCCTCTGCATGCTCCCTGCTTTCACTGCAAATCACAATATCATCTGCGAACATCATGGTCCAAGGGGATTCCAGTCTAACCTTATCTGTCAGCCTATCAATTACCACTGCAAATAGGAAGGGGCTCAGAGCTGATCCCTGATGCAGTCCCACCTCCACCTTAAATTCCTCTGTCACACCTAAGGCACACCTCACCATTGTTCTGCTGCCATCATACATGTCCTGTACTATTTTAACATACTTCTCTGCCACACCAGACTTACGCATGCAGTACCACAGTTCCTCTCTTTGTACTCTGTCATAGGCTTTCTCTAGATCCACAAAGACACAATGTAGCTCCTTCTGACCTTCTCTGTACTTTTCCACGAGCATCCTCAAGGCAAATAATGCATCTGTGGTACTCTTTCTAGGCATGAAACCATACTGTTGCTCACAGATACTTACTTCTGTCCTGAGTCGAGCCTACACTACTCTTTCCCATAACTTCATTGTGTGGCTCATCAACTTTATTCCTCTATAGTTCCCACAGCTCTGAACATCCCCTTTGTTCTTAAAAATGGGAACTAGAACACTTTTCCTCCATTCTTCAGGCATCTTTTCACCCGCTAGTATTCTGTTGAATAAGTTGGTCAAAAACTCAACAGCCATCTCTCCAAATTGCTTCCATACCTCTACCGGTATGTCATCAGGACCAACTCCCTTTCCATTTTTCATCCTTTGTAGTCCCTTTCTGACTTCCCCCTTAGTAATCATTGCCACTTCCTGGTCCTTCACACGTGCCTCTTCAACTCTTCCTTCTCTCTCATTTTCTTCAGTTGTGATTGGTGCAGATTGTAATGGACATATTGGTAAAGGAAACAGGGGCGATGAAGAAGTGATGGGTAAGTACGGCATCTAGGAAAGGAACTTTGAGGGACAGATGGTGGTGGACTTTGCAAATAGGATGGAGATGGCTGTAGTGAACACTTATTTCCAGAAGAGGGAGGAACATATAGTGACCTACAAGAGCGGAGGTAGAAGCACGCAGGTGGATTATATTTTGTGCAGACGATGTAATCTGAAGGAGGTTACTGACTGTAAAGTAGTGGTAGGGGAGAGTGTAGCTCGACAGCATAGGATGGTAGTGTGTAGGATGACTCTGGTGGTGGGTAGGAAGATTAAGATGACAAAGGTAGAGCAGAGAAACATGTGGTGGAAGCTGAGAAAGGAAGAATGTTTTGCGGCCTTTCGGAAAGAGGTAAAACAGGCTCTCGACGGACAGCAGAAGCTCCCGGAAGACTGGACAACGACAGCTAAGGTAATCAGAGAGACAGGCAGGAGAGTACTTGGTGTGTCTTTTGGTAGGAAAGGGGAGAAGGAGACTTTGTGGTGGAACCCCAAAATACAAGGAGTCATACAAGGAAAGAGATTAGCGAAAAAGAAGTGGGATACTGAGAGGACTGAGGAGAGACGAAAGGAGTACATCGAGATGCGACGTAGGGCAAAGGTAGAGGTGGCAAAGGCTAAACAAGAGGCATATGAAGACATGTACACCAGGTTTGACACGAAAGAAGGAGAAAAGGATCTCTACAGGTTGGCCAGACAGAGGGATAGAGATGGGAAGGATGTGCAGCAGGTCAGGGTGATTAAGGATAGAGATGGAAATGTGTTGACTGGAGCCGGTAATGTACTAAATAGATGGAAAGAATACTTTGAGAAGTTGATGAATGAAGAAAATGAGAGAGAAGGAAGAGTTCAAGAGGCAAGTGTGAAGGACCAGGAAGTGGCAATGATTACTAAGGGGGAAGTCAGAAAGGCACTACAAAGGATGAAAAATGGAAAGGCAGTTGGTCCTGATGACATACCGGTAGAGGTATGGAAGCAATTTGGAGAGATGGCTGTAGAGTTTTTGACCAACATATTCAACAGAATATTAGCGGGCGAAAAGGTGCCTGAAGAATGGAGGAAAAGTGTTCTAGTTCCCATTTTTAAGAACAAAGGGGATGTTCAGAGCTGTGGAAACTATAGAGGAATAAAGTTGATGAGCCACACAATGAAGTTATGGGAAAGAGTAGTGTAGGCTCGACTCAGGACAGAAGTAAGTATCTGTGAGCAACAGTATGGTTTCATGCCTAGAAAGAGTACCACAGATGCATTATTTGCCTTGAGGATGCTCGTGGAAAAGTACAGAGAAGGTCAGAAGGAGCTACATTGTGTCTTTGTGGATCTAGAGAAAGCCTATGACAGAGTACCAAGAGAGGAACTGTGGTACTGCATGCGTAAGTCTGGTGTGGCAGAGAAGTATGTTAAAATAGTACAGGACATGTATGATGGCAGCAGAACAATGGTGAAGTGTGCCTTAGGTGTGACAGAGGAATTTAAGGTGGAGGTGGGACTGCATCAGGGATCAGCTCTGAGCCCCTTCCTGTTTACGGTGTTAATGGATAAGCTGACAGATGAGGTTAGACTGGAATCCCCTTGGACCATGATGTTCGCAGATGATATTGTGATATGCAGTGAAAGCAGGGAGCATGCAGAGGAACAATTAGAAAGATGGAGACATGCACTGGAAAGGAGAGGAATGAAGATTAGCCGAAGTAAAACAGAATATATGTGCGTGAATGAGAAAAGTGGAGGGGGAAGAGTGAGGCTACAGGAAGAAGAGATAGTGAGGGTGGACGACTTCAAATATTTAGGGTCAATAATCCAGAGCAATGGTGAGTGTGGTAAGGAAGTGAAGAAACGGGTCCAAGCAGGTTGGAACAGCTGGCGAAAGGTGTCTGGTGTGTTATGTGACAGAAGAGTCTCTGCTAGGATGAAGGGCAAAGTTTACAAAACAGTGGTGGGCTGGCCATGATGTACAGATTAGAGACGGTGGCACTGAAGAAACAACAGGAAGCAGAACTGGAGGTGGCAGAAATGAACATGTTGAGGTTCTCCCTCGGAGTGAGCAGGTTGGATAGGATTAGAAATGAGCTCATTAAGAGGGACAGCCAAAGTTGAATGTTTTGCTGACAACGTTCGAGAGAGCAGACTTCGATGGTTTGGACATGTTCAGAGGCGAGAGAGTGAGTATATTGGTGGTAGGGTGCTGAGGATGGAGCTGCCAGGCAAAAGGGCGAGAGGAAGACCAAAGAGAAGGTTTATGGATGTGGTGAGGGAAGACATGAGGGCAGTTGGTGTTCGAGAGGAAGATGCAGGAGATAGGCTAAGATGGCAAAAGATGACACACTGTGGCGACCCCTAACGGGACAAGCCGAAAGGAAAAGAAGAAGAAGAAGATGCCAGTGAGGCACAATGACAGATAGAACAAAAAAAATCTCTTCTCTTAGATGGCAGGAAGTATATACAGTAATTAACCTATCCATTTTTGGTGAAATTTACTTTTGTTTGTTTGCCGTGGGATTGGACGATAGGCAGGGCACTGTGAGCTGGTCACCAAGTGAATCACAGGGCACATGTTAAAACTCAACCAACCATTCACACTCACATTTACACACACACACCCAATCAAAGAGTCTTCAAAAAATCTGTCACATGCCAGAGTACCTTTGATAATTTTTTTTAAACACAACAAAATTGTGGCTCATAAAAATGCCCAGTGGATTCTGACTATGAGAAACCAATAGTCACAGTGGCTGGTGAGCAAAAATGTTTGCCTCAACATCTGTAACCATGCCAAATGTGTGTTTTTTCTTTTATTTTGTTTTTTATTGAATTTTTTTTTTTTTCAGGATACAAAACAAAGATATGCCATCTTGCAGTTGATATTAGCAGAAGAAAATGTAAGATTTGATTCATGCATGCAAAATGTAAAGTATTCAAGACTCCCTTTAAATTTTTTTCATTTGTGATCATAATGCTTTCTGTTGGGCAGCTAAGCAGTACTATTAATCTGAAGGACATAGCTGAGAAGACAGAAGGCTACTCTGGGAGTGACCTGCGGGAACTTTGCCGTGACGCCGCCATGTACAGAGTCCGGGACTACGTCCGCAAGGAACAGATGCGGCAGATCGCTCACCAGCTCGGAGAGGTCCAGGAGAAGGAAACGTATGAGGCACAGCTACATCATTTGAGCAAAACTAATGTTTGCGTAACAGCGGTTGTCTCAAAGTCAAGATTTTAAGTAGACAAGTGCAGCAATTGAGAGAAATGATGACGTGGGAATTAATACATAATAAGGTTTACTCTAAAGCTTAGGGCTAACTTCTTAATGGTTGAAGATTTAAAACTGAGAGGGCAATTTGACAACAGAATGTTTATTAATGCATCGGTTAAAAACGATAAATCCATACAACTGGATATCTGTTCATGGAGGCGGTGGAATCATGTGTCGCACGTTAGGCTATACAGTTTTCAGCTCTTAAAACAATGGAAGAGCATAGGGTTAGGTAACGTTATGCGAAAAACCAAAAACAGCTGTGATGGGCTTTAGTGACATTACTAGTCTTATAAATGATAAACTTTTCAGTAGTGTCAGCATTTGCTTCAACAATAGATTTTACTATTTAAACTACTATATATGTGACCACATAGAATAGACGCACCGTTACGTTGCATACATTTTATGAGGGTGAAAGGTGTGCAGCAGAGTGTAAACATGAAACTGGAAATATTGTGTTGACAAATCTCATGGGCTGTCAAGTCCTCACAGTCTACTTACATGTTCCTGTGTTGGTACTGTGTGACCTCAAAAAGAAGCCCCCATTAATATCCAAGGCGTCCACTAAAAGGGCACATAGTGAAAGTATGTCCCAAAGCTGCCAGCCAAGATAGTTGTTGCAAGTCCAGTCATTGAGCACTCAGCAAGCACTGTGTGATTACAGTGCTCATAGCTTTGAGCACACCCTAGGCTCTAAAATATTGTGTAGATTATTTTCAAAACAAAAATACATTGTTGTAATCTCTACCGTGCCTTGTGAAATTATTGAACTTGAACTTTTTAACCTTTCGCCACATTTCAGGCTTCAAAAATAAAGATATAAAATTATTTTTTTTTGTCAAGAATCTATAACAAGTGGGACACAATCGTGAAGTGGAACGAAATGTATTTATTTTATACTTGTTAACAAATAAAAACCTGAGAAGTGGGGCGTACAATATTATTGACCCCCCCCCTTGCATTAATACTTTGTAGCGCCACGTTTTGCTGGAATTACAGCTGCAAGTCGCTTGGGGTTCGTCTTTATTCAGTTTTGCACAGTGAGAGACTGAAAGACTTGTCCATTCTTCCTTGCAAAACAGCTCGAGCTCAGTGAGGTTGGATGGAGAGCGTTTGTAAACAGCAGTCTGCCCACAGATTCACGATTGGATTCAGGTCTGGACTTTGACTTGGCCATTCTAACGCCTGGATATGTTTATTTGTGAAGCATTCCATTGTAGATATGGCTTCGTGTTTTGGATCAATGTCCTGCCGGAAGATAAATTTCTGTCCCACTCTCAGTTCTTTTGCAGACTCCAACAGTTTTTCTTCCAAAATGGTCCTGTATTTGGTTCCATTCATCTTCCCATCAATTTTAACCATCTTCCCTGTCATGCTGACAAAAATCAGGCCAAACCATGGGGGTGCCTCCACCATGTTTGACAGTGGGGGTGGTGTGTTCAGCGTGATGAGCTGTGTTGCTTTTACGCCAAACATATCATTTTGCATTGTGGCCAAAAAGTTCGATTTTGGTTTCATCTGACCAGAGCACCTACTTCCACATGTTTGGTGTGTCTCCCAGGTGGCTTGTGGAAAACTTTAAATGAGACTTTTTATGGATATCTTTGAGAAATAGCTTTCTACTTGCCACTCTTCCTTGAAGGCCAAATTTGTGCAGTGTACGACTGATTGTTGTCCTATGGACAAACTCCCCCATCTCAGCTGTACATCTCTGCAGTTCATCCAGAGTGACCATCGGCCTCTTGGCTGCATCTCTAATCATTCTTCTCATTGTTCGAGGTGAAAGTTTAGAGGGATGGCCGGTTCTTGGTAGATTTGCAGTGCTCTGATTCTCCTTCCATTTCAATATGATTGCTTGCACAGTGCTCCTTGAGATGTTTAAAGCTTGGGAAATATTTTTGTATCCAAATCCAGCTTTAAACTTCTCCACAGCAGTATCTCAGACTTGCCTGGTGTGTTCCTTGGTCTTCATGATGCTCTCTGCACTTTAAACAGAACCCAAGACTATCACAGAGCAAGTGCATTTATACGGAGACTTGATTACACACAGGTGGATTCTATTTATCATCATCAGTCAACATTGGATCATTCAGAGATCCTCAGTGAACTTCTGGTGTGAGTTTCCTGCACTGAAAGTAAAGGGGCCGAATAATTAGAGACTATGGCACTGAAGAAACAACAGGAAGCAAAACTGGAGGTAGCAGAAATCAGGATGCTGAGGTTCTCGCTTGGAGTCAACAGGTTGGATAGGATTAGAAATGAGCTCATTAGTGGGACAGCCAAAGTTGGATGTTTTGGAGACAAGGTTAGAGAGAGCAGACTTCGATGGTTCGGACATGTTCATAGACGAGAGAGTGAGTATATTGGTAGAAGAGTGCTGAGGATGGAGCTGCCAGGCAAAAGAGCAAGAGGAAGACCAAAGAAAAGGTTGATGGATGTTGTGAGGGAGGGAGGACATGAAGACAGTGGGTGTTAGATAAGAAGATGCACGAGATAGGCTTAGATGGAAAAAGATAACAAGCCAAAAGGAAAGGAAGAAGAAGATATATAATTTTAGTTGTGGGCCATCAAGCAAAAAGGGTCAAGAATTAGTGGTCTTTTACACTTTAGAAAATTCAACAAGAATATCATTTTATAGAATTAGGTTGTTTACGGTTGTCTGCATCAACAGATATCAGACACGTGATACACAGACCCCAAGTAGTGCTCAAGAACATGCCCTTTTACTCAGATGGAAAAAAGGGCCCTTTTTGCTTCAGACCATTTTTTTCCTTAAAAAATTAAAAAATAACCCCTCCATTTTGATATTTGAATGGGATTTATTTTAGTCCTGGGGAGAGTTTTGTATTATGCGCCACCTTCATTTATTTATGATTAATCTGAGGCACTTTAATTGGTGGCAGGTGTCTACTGACCACTATTCGAAATGTTTTAATCTGATTGCTTAATGCGGAGCAAAGATAAATTCCCATTGATAAGAGGTTGTGTGCACTTGTGTGACCATGTTATCTGATTTGATCATTTTTACTTCTCCTTTAATTTTTGTACCAGTTAGAGGTTAACTAATTGGACTAACTAATTTAATCATTTAAAAAAAATGGTTGACCTTGGTCTCACGTAACATTTGTTAATAGTCACCTTCCTTGTCAAACATATTATTGACTGTTGTGTTAACAGAAATCAATATATAAGTTGAACCTATATATTTTTTCCACTTAATAGTATGAAAAATTTGGGAAATGGTGTCATTTTTGGCTTCAGGAGATGCACACTGGATTTATCATGATGCACAAACTATTTCCAAATTCCTTAAGGATTGTTTTTGATTAAACAGCAAAAAAACCAACAATTCCAATTTTTCCATCAATATGGAGTGCTGTGTGTACAATAATGAGGGGGGAATAAGAACTTAAATGCTTTAAGCAAATGGCTGCCAAAATAAAAAGACTACAACATTCCAGGTCTGTATACTTTCCGTACCTACATTACATTGGTCATCACCGCTGTAAACTACAACCTTAAGTATTCAGAACAAAAACAAAACAAAAAAACTGTGAAAGTAGTACCTTCCTGACAATGTTCACATGGAGAAAATGTATCTATGTAAAGGCAAAATATTTGGTATCCTGGCTTGTTTTGGAAAGCATTTACCGTAATTTCTAGACTATAAGACTAACTTGATTATAAAACTCACCCAGTACATTTTTGAAGGAAAAAACTTTTGTACATACATAAACCGCACCTGTCTATAAGCAGCATGTGCCCACATTGAAACATGATATATTTACGAAAGACAGTACACAGAAAGAGTTTTAAAAGTTTTAATAATATACCTTAGCTTTTCTTTCCAAACAGTGCCTGTGATGTGGCAGTAACACAGCAGCAATATGGTAGTAACACAGCACTAACAGGGTTGGGTAAAAAAACATACCGGTAAAAGTAAAGGGGGCGCAGTAGGAACACCGTAGCAACACTGTTCAGGCCACCTGCTTTTTTACCTGGGAAAGCTTTTTTCATCTTTTGACATTGCTCCAGTTCTTCCCGCTGCCATTTCCAGTGTCTCACCATCGATTGATTCATTTATACCAAGTTCACATGGAGTAGCTCTGTTTCCTTCTTTTATCGGCCAGCTCGATTGCTTTTAACTTGAAAGCTGTGTCATATGTATTTATTCTTGCATTTTCCATGATGAGGGTCTGTTCATGCAAATTTTTTTCATGCACAAAGCGCAAAGTTACATTAAACTTGCGTCATCCTTGACACATATTCCACCTGTCTCACTCTTACCTTTTCTACTCGACTGCCCCTAGCAGCCGTTAGAAAAAAAACATAAATTAGCCGCATCATTGCATAAGACGCAGAGTTGAAAGCGTGTGACAAGAGTCGCGGCTTATAGTCCGGAAATTACATTATGTGTGCTGTAATTGTAATGAATTGGCCCGTGTGAAAAACTGTGAATTGGAACTTCCTCTGGCTGCGTGTCATTAGTAACTTTTCATGTTCTGTGCTGCAGACCCGTGGATGAGGATCGATTGCGTCCAATAACCCAGCTTGACCTCCTCTTTGGCTTGGACAAGATGAGGGAGTCCAAACGGGGAACAGCAAATGAGTTACGTCCTGTGTCTGACGTTCCACTGGACTGAATATTTTTGAAGGTTCATTTTTTCTTTGTTCTTTGTGATGTCCTTCTGGTCCAATTTTTTTTTTTTTTGTCTCTTGGAAAAGGAACAAGAGGCAGCACTACGTTTGTGGTTCCTTTTCTTTTGGGTTGTTCAGGAAAACTGCTATCTGAGACATGCACAAAACTTTATCACTGCTCTGGCTATATATAGCCCTAGTAGACCAAGATAGAGCATGTTTACTTACACCTAAGACACACAAGTAGTAGATAAAATTAAGTATACTAATTGGAGTGGAAGGGGATAATGCATTAAGTTAAAATGTACTTGCTAAGTCAGCATACTGTTTTTCAGAAGAGACCCTCCATGTGGGCAGTTATCGCACAAAAATAAATTCTTCACACCCACGTTGAATCATAAAAGCTCAATGCAGAGAACTTGATGACCATTGACACATGTGAATGAGCCTGTTGGTTTCTAAATAGTGATTCATGGCAAGAACTAGAAGCCACTATGCATTATCGCCAATCTGCTAGTGCAATGATTTTATACAAATTATCATGCGTGAACAAAACCGCAGACAAGTGGTATCGAAGATCAACAGATAGAGGGATGGATATCCTCGGTGATGGATGGACATTGTCAGACAAGGTACTGTTTATTGCTTTACACGAGCAAAACAAATAACTATGCGAGTTTGTCATTCTATAATGGGTCCTGCTTAGAAAATAGACACATGCTAAGAAGGTGGTATCTGAGAAAGGAATTTTCACTTTTTAGTCAGATGGTGTTTTAAATTTGCAAATCTCAAACTTCACATTGAATGCTGTGTTTCCTCCTGGTCCAAAAATAATATTTTTAACTTATAACATTGATCACACTTTGCATTTCCATTATGCTAACATAGTTATTAGTCCCTTTTATGAATAGTTATTACATCAGTGAAGCATTGTTAATCATTATATCTATTATAAATATATCTATTAATTCCGGCCAGCTCAAATATAATTTTACAAAAAAAAAGTGGAAAAAGATCAGTCGTATATACAGTCCTTTATGTTACATTATATTATATATGTGTGTGTGCGTGTGTAAGTTGAAGCCAGAGGTTTATATACACTGCAAAAGCACATTTCATTTTTTGTCTCACTCTCTGAAGTCAGACCTGCTGCTCGGCCACACACTCCTTCCTAGTTTACCTTCCACCGCCTCCCTGTCCGCTTTTAAAGGGGTACACTCAAAATTACAAATGTTACAGTACTTACACAGCCCATCAATGTGGTTTATAGAGCTTGTGCACCTACGTCATAAAATCAAACGACTCGCCATATTGACTGTCGAACAAAGCATTGTTGCAAGTTAATTCTGTTGAGAACGAAACGAAAATACGTCTTATAGCACGACGTCCAGAGTTTTGTCTCATACCGTTAAACATTTAGAAGGTGATAATAAACGAAGGTACGTGGAAAAATTAGAGGCACTTGCCATTGAGGACCAATATTTAATGCCAAGATCGATGTTTTTGCCGATAAGAAAGTGGAATGTTAACCCACTTTCGCTTGTTTTGGATAACTGGGTCTACACATGTATCCGGTGAGTAAGTCGTCAAGATTTACACAGAAAAGTTTAAACGTGTATAAAAGTTTGGACGCAGACAAATACTTCATTGCTGGATCTGTTCTCAATCAGAAATAAATCCCACATAGTGATGGACCCACTTAGATTTTTTCAATACAAATATCAATATTTAAGTAGATGACGCCTGATTTTACACAAACTCGCATTCATTAACTATGGTTGGAAAAAAAAAAAAGGGCAGGGTGTCATCGTTTTCGTACACGGAAGCGTATTGCAGCCACACGTGAATCTCCGTAAATCACTCTGCTACAGACGGTTCATTTTCTTTTTTTAAATATGCATTGTTCTCAATTGAGTAAATTTATCATTATAAATACTTCTTGGTGATTTGAGATTGAGAAGAATAGTTCCTACCTGAAATGAAATAATTGCTACACAGGCGTGTGTATTTGGTTGGGCATCATCCATCCCATTTAATTGCCGAAATCCATCTATCTTTTCTGGTCTTTTCAGCTGGTATGCTATAGAATGACCTCTTTGAATATCTGTCTCATCCATTGTGACAACCAACAGCATAACAAGTCTCTGGTATTGTAAATATTCTCCTCCGGTTCAATGTCGAGCTTGAGCAATGTTTGACCGGCAATACGGTGCCGTGAAAATGGTGACGTCATTAACAGCGTCCTTAGCGCCGCCCACCATCGGTGCTTTAGTTAGCAACACAGTCTGGGCAATGTAGAGCAAAGACGAGCTTGACATGTTTACGTTTACTCTCGATAATAATGACAAAAATAAAAAAAAAAAAGCTGTTACTTTCAGATGCAATGAATGTCGGAGTATGTGAATAATAGAAGAAAAAGCAATGAAACTGGATGAGATTTTCTCTTTTTCGAGTGAGAATGGTCTGGTCTGAAGCCAAAGTAGAAAGTGCAGGATGAGCTGGTGTAAAATGTTAAAATTCCACCTGATCGAGGATGAATGCACAGACAATACAGTGCACAAAAGCTAATTCTGTATTTCAAATATAGAAGGCAACATAACATTAATCTTAAAACTGTTTGGGAGCATCAGTCAGCTTTCAACATGGGTTGCTTAAAAAAATAAATGAATGAAACAAAGTTGGAGGCAACCTTTCAAATTTATAGGTCACACTTGGCTTGGTTTGGTTAGCAATGTATGTTTTTGTTTGTTGATATTTTCATTGCGTGTTTTCAAAAACAAATAGAATTGTTTTTAAAAATGTTCTGATGGGAATTTAAATGCTGTCTGAATCTTTTAATGAGCCATGTCACTTCAATGAATGACACTGATCTGACCACAGTGCATACATCTGATGTTGCTCACAGTGAGCAAAGGGGGAGAGCGCTCACGGGCTGCATGTGTTCTTTTAGACACGTATAAAATTGGAGGGAACATTGACGTCAGCATATCAGCCATCATACAGTGATGAAAGTCCTCTGGATTTTCCCGGAATTTCAGATTTTTAAGTTTTCATGAAAATTGCTCCGGAAAATTGAGGAAGAATTGCCTAAAATTAATCCGGATATTAGTTGACAACATTGAACAAACATGCGTTTGAGTTTGTTGTTTGGCTTTCACGAGCGTAGCCCTGTTGAGACACTAACACTAGTAACAGTAACGTCCCTCCCCTCGCATTCTCTCAATATGTCGCTTATTTTGTTTGGTCTTGACATAATTTACGTGTTTATTTCATAAACCTTGTTAACTAAACAAGCCTGCTCCAAAACAACCGGTATTCATCCGCAAACAGGAAATGCAAGTTAACCGCACTGAGCATGTACAGAGCATGTGCGAAAGCGCATGTTCACAGCTGCTTCACGGATTACAAGCGCATTTACGTTGAAAGTCATCAACATCATGAGCCATGTCAAAGGAAATTCAGTTACACCGGGGGTGCTCATTGCGTCGATCGCGAGGCAGCGTGACGGCGTAAAAAAAAAAAACAAAAAAAAAAAAAACATTAGACTATCATCCCCTTCATTCAGGTGTGGCCAATATGTCGAGCGCGTGCACATAAAGGCATGCTCTACCAAGCCGGCCTCCTATTTACGGCAGTCCCGTGGTGGGATTTAAAAATTTTACTTTCAATTTTTGTCTGAATTTTGTTCACAGATATCGCCAGAATGCACCACAGCCATCCATTTTTCCAAACATTTCCCGGGGGGGCACGCCCCCGGAACCCTCTAGTACTTGCAATTGTACTTTCAGGAATTTTCACGAAGGTCCACTTTCATCTGTAATCATAGTAGAGGCGATCCTTAATGACGGAGCAAAAGGGGGTGACTTGGATACGAGTGCATCATTGATACCGAAATACTTTTTAAATCCATTGCAGATTTTCTCTGAATACAATCCGAATAACAATGAAGACTTAATAGTCGTGATACTTTTACTAATTGGTACATATTTATTAGTTTGGACTCATCATGTAAATCCCCGAGCCCTCTTATATATCAATATATCCTGGTTAAATCCTATCCAATACTTTTTCTGAACATCAGAAGCGCCACATTGTAGCAAACATTGGTCTCTGGGGGAAAAAAAATAAACTGTTGTCAAAATGCTTCATTTTATTTTAAAAGGTCCATGTCCATTGTCCAAGCCGCTTATCCTCACAAGGGTTGCAGGTGTGCTGGAGCCTAGCACAGCTAGCATTGGGCGAAAGGTGGACTACACATTGAATTGGTTGCCAGTCGCATGGCACATATTGACACCATCACTGACTGGTAATTGATCACATGCTGCCCGTTTTACCACCCCATCAGTGACATTTATTTCAAAACAGCTTAGGTTAATCAGGATCTTTCACTGGATCGTGGCCACGGTCTATTTTTTCCTGTGCTTGGACCGTAAAATGCATAAATCCATGCTGGTTGGCAACGTCCGCTCCGACTAAGCCAGATAGTTATCTTAGCTGTTCATTAGCAGTAGTTAGCTAAACTCTCCCCAATCATGTGTTCACTGTGTTGAATGATTCTTGAATAACTTAAATTTAATTTGCTGTGATCAAAGTTTTAATGAACTGCTTTCAAGCTCGTCTTAATGATTGGAGACCTTGTTCCACTGAAATTATCGTCTTTAATGACGATACTACTTTTTGTGAGACTACTATCTACGTTAACCATTGGTACAACTCCACACATGTGCATGCCCAATTTTTCAGAATGTTGACGGTAATGATCAAAAGCATTGCGGTTTTGAAGATCGCATTGGATCCATATTGGCACTCGTTTGTTCATGGTGCTAATATTCATTCATATCGCAGAAATAGCACCATTTATTGGCTGTTTTCTTTTTGTGATGCAAAATAGGTGATTCGTTTATCCTGGCACTTAAACTCCGTTTAGGGTGTACCTCGCCTCCTGCCCGAAGATAGCTGGTATTGGTTCCAGCGCTCTCATGACCCTAGTGAGGATAAGCAGCTCAGATGATGGATGGATGGATCTTCAAAAGGTTAATTCAGCAGGTCATGTCTTTACCGTTAGTGGTCAAACGAGTTGAAAATAAGCCATATATTAAGTGTTGCTAGTAAGCAGCAAGCAAAAATGATACTTGTATATCATCAATTAGGATTTGACAATTTGTGCTGATGGCTCTAATTAGTGTTGGCTGGGAGTTCAATGCTACACTGTGTCTTTGTTTTTTTTTTTAGGGAAAGGTTAGGAGTATAATATTAATGCAGCGCTATTTAAGAAATGTTCCCAATATTCACTTTTATGTTGAATAAACATATCCAATCATCATGCGTGTTTTCATGTTTTTGCATGCATTTATAAATGCATTAATTTTCTGAAGAGTGTTCGTGATTACCATGTGTGCAGCTATAGTACACATGCAATGCTGTAGCTGCAGTTCTTCTCACCAAGCTAGGTTGACATTTTGGTGTTGCTGTTTTTTGTTTGTTTGTTTTGTCCCCTCTAACATTAAGGTGTCAATGAGCCCATAATTTACCACTTATTTTTGGTTCTGGATGTATTTACTCATAATTGGCTTCTTTTCTCCCTCTGGCTTCATTGGAATATTACACAAATGTCAACATTTGGCCATCTACCAGGGACATTCATTCCAAATGATAACCCCAATTCCAGTACAGTTCGGACATTGTGTTAAACCCAAAGAAAAACCGAATACAACGATCTGCAAATCCTTTTCAGTCTATATTCTATTGAATACACCACAAAGGCAAGATATTTTAATGTTCAAACTGATGTAAGTTACTGTTTATGGGCAAGTATGTAATCCTTTTGAATTTCATGCCTGCAGCATGTTTCAAAAAAGCTGGGACAGAGACACGTTTACCACTGTGTTATATCACCGTTCCTTTTAACACCACTAGATGTTTGGGAGCAACACGGTGGAGCAGCTGTAGAGCGTTGGCCTCACAGTTCTGAGGACCGGGGAGAAAATCCTGGTCCCGGCTGTGCGGAGTTTGCATGTTCTCCCCGTGCCTGCGTGGGCTTTCTCCAGGCACTCCCGTTTCCTCCCACATCCCAAAAACCTGCAACAATAATTGGCGACTCCATATTGCTCTTAGGTGTGGTTGTGAGTGCGACTATTGTCTGTCTCCATTTGCCCTGTGATTGGCTGGGAACCAGTTCAAGGTACGTCCTGCCCGAAGACAGCTGGGATTGGCTCCAACACTCCCACGACCCTTGTTAGGGTGGTTAAGAAATGGATTAATGATGTTTGGGAACTGAGGACACAAATTGTTGAACCTATGTAGGAGAAATTATTCTTGCTCAAAGTATAATTTCAGTTGTTCAACAGTCCACAGTGTTTGTTATTGTATTTTACATGTCATAATGTAACAAATTTTCAATGGGTGACAAATGTGGACTGCTGGTGGGCCATGCTAGTACTTACCAGCCTTATAATAGTTTTGGATTTACCATTATGGTTAGCTTTTATTTCGTTTTGACTTTTATTTTTCAAATTTGATGAGTGTTAATTAGTTTTTGGAGCAAGTTTGTTATAGTTTTTATTTTTATTTTTTATTTATTTTAGGTTTGGAGTGTTATTTGTCAAGTGTGAGATAAGGGGAAAAAAGATCACGGGTATTGTGTAACTAAAACAAATATCATTTTAAAAAAATGCATTAACTTTCTAACATGAACAATTGTCCACAAATCAAATGTAGGTACACCATAACAGTCTCCAGAATTACAAGTCCAATAAATGCAGTACATAATTGTCACGATATGTGATTGTATGTAGTATTGTACCAGGTTAGGGGGTTAAAGAGTGGTTTATTTTGAGGTAACGGGGTTATTTTTCCAATGCGTGATGGAGATCCATGGGAGCAAGAAATGGGTAGGAGGCGGGAGCGTAAGCAGGTGGAAGAGCTGTATGGTGCCGTTGGAGCACCAACGAAGCGGAAGACACGGGAGGAACACTGAAAGTGGAGGAGAACAAAAGATGATGAGTACAAGTACAGGAAGCCTGGTTATAAACTTACACACCCGAGTAGTGGTAATCAAAGAAGTCAGCCTGTGTACCACAAAACAAGTGCAAACACTGGCGTCGGATCCATGGGTCAGGGAGGCTTAAATACAGACAGTGATTGTCATGATCCAGCCCGGGCTGGAGCGGCAGGATCATGACAGTGATGAGCGTTAATTGAGAATAGGGTCTGTGGGTGAGAAGGTTGTGTGTGAGAGAGAGAGAGGAATTTTTTTTTTTCAATTTTAGTTAGTTTTCATTTACTTTCAAAACCTAAGTACTCACACTCTTTTACTACAAAGCCACACTGTCGTAACAGATGCATGAGGCAATGCCACCTAAAGGGATCTCAGGCCATGACAACCGGGTGTTGGTTTTCATCCTTCCTGCTTACTTTATGCTTCCAGATTATTTAAATTTTGATGATACAATGGACCGTCAATGTAAATTCCAAAATTCCTTTTAATTGTACACTTAGAAATGTTCCTAAACTGATGATTAGCTTACGAAAGTGTCGCAACGTGTAGTTGACTTCGCCCTATCCATGCTTGTGAACAACTGAGCCTTTTGGGGATACTCCCTTTATACCCAGTCACAATAGTCACGTGTTTGTAATTGATCTTTTTACAGCATTCCTCAAATTTCCTAATCTTTTCTTGCCCCAGTCCTGAGCTTTTTTGGAATGTGTTTCAGACATCATATTCAAAATGAGTATTTGAAATGAAAAAAAAAAGTTGATCAGTTTGAACATCAAATAGCATGTTTGTAGTGCATTCAGTTGAATATATTGTAGGTTGAAAAAGATTTCCAAGTTTTGTATTCAGTTTTTGTTTCACAGAGCATTACAACTTCATTGGGATTTTGGGTTTTTATTTCAGAAATTCCTTGTAATGTGGGTTGGTAAGTTATTTATTTGAACGCAATACATGTTCTTCTTGGACAGATCATGTTTGTAAGTTGATCATAAACTGTATAATGCATATATTATTTACATTGTTCAAAGAAGAAATTCATTGTAACCTCTGTTGTTTTAGAAGTATGTCAGAGCCCGATTTTTGTTGAGTAAATAAAAAAAATTAATGGTCTGGTTATTATTGTAAATAAATTTGATCATCCTAAATATGGATTGCTTGATTTTGTTTGACTGTATGTGATACTTTATTTGCTTTATTGAGTTTTTATTGTACATTTGGATCCAAAAACAATTTTTGGAAGTTTGAAACACCACAGTGTTCCATTGTAAGTGCTTTTCAACTCATAAAACATTTGCTGACAGACTAAATATCTCCAAATTATAGTCTGAGACTATTAAAGATATTTATTTAAATGGTTAGAGGTCGAGAATTACTAATTAGCTGTAGATTTGAAAAAAAAAATGCTTACAGGGAGCAAAATCTTTTCACAGAGCTGCTGCAATTTGCTCATCTGTTCTCTTGATCTGTCTTGAGTGTTGTGAGCATGTATTTGCTTTCACAAAACTCCGTTTTGGGATTAACGACTGGAATGGTAATGAGATTGATTGTCTTCTAAGGTCTTCCAAATCATCTTATTTTTCAGATAAATTCACTCAGCTATTACTTTGTTTGCTGATTCATTCCCAACTTATTCAAATGATCTTTAAAATTATGTTTAAATTTTCACTGTCCTTGGTGTCATCCCCAAAAAACATGGATTAATTGGAGACTCTTAAATGCCCCTCGGTGTGATTGTGACTGCAACTGTTGTCTGTCTCGATGTCCCCTGCGATTGCCTGGCGACCAGTTCAGTGTGTACCCTGCCTTCTGCCTGATGATAGCTGGAATTGGCTCCAGCAGTCCCCTGACCCTTGTGAGGATAAGCAGTTCAGAAAATGGATGGATGGATGTTCTCAGTGTGAGAGATTACAGGTGGCTTTTGCAAGGCCATGTTATGGAGGTGTTATGGCACTTTGCAGTACAGGCCAATGTCTTGTTTGATTGACAGCTGGCTCCCAGGATAAGAGTGCATTAGCTGTTACTGGCTTAGTGACCAACACCCTCTGGCTACCTCACCATCAACACCATCATAAAATACGATTCTCAAGAACACAACATGACATTGTGTACACCTGTGTGATTTGAGACCCAATACAAGATCTGTATCATGGCAACGGCCTTTACAAAAACAAAAATCCTCAGTTTTCAAATAAAATTCATATAAAATGCACTTTATCTGTTAAATTGATTTAGAGCAAGAAATTATGCTGCTTTACAGAGATAAAAAAAATAAACTAGCAAGATATGTGCAAGAACCCACCACACCCATACCGACATATAAGAGCTAAAAACATACACAAGAACACACAACCACACATATGCATATTGATTAACAGTGTAGAGACATAGTATGGCACTAAGGGTCCAAGTGAGGAAAGACAACCTGTGGGCGCCATTCACACTGAAAGGTGAAAGCCACAGAAGAAGATGTCACGTCCCATCTGAACGAGAGGTAGGACCCAAATGCAGGAACTCGGAAGACGCAAGGTAGTTCAAGAAGAGACACGTTTATTGTATGCCGAGGTCGGGGATCGAGCAGGCAGTCCGGTGCAGCAGCGGTTGTTGGGGCATTGGGCGAAGAGAGCAGATGAGTGGGCAGGCAGTAGTCGGTACACGGGGAACCAATCAACGCAGGCAGAAGTGTCAACGAGTCAGGCTTACAAGGTTGGTCAGAGAACGGACGGAGGTCGGTACACACAGGTTCAGTCAGGAATACGAGAGTGCTGGAATGGGACATAAAGCTCAACGAACTGGCGGAGGACCAGTCGTCACCGGGTCCTATATATACGGGGGATGATCAGGCCGCATGAGGCACAGGTGTGTGCCTCCCAATCAGCACAGCCGCACAGCTCGTGCTGAAGCGGCAGGATCATGACAGTACCCACCCCCCCCCCAAAGGCACGGCTCCCAGACATGCCTAAACGAAAAAAAACAGACACTAATTAACACAGGCAGGGGTGGGCGGAAGGGGGTCCGGAGGAGGGCACGCCCCCCCCCTGAACCCCAGACTGGTGGCCATCCAGGCCACCAAACATGAGGCGTCCGGGCGGACAGGTCAGGAGGACTACCCGGACGCCAAGCACCAGGGTCCCCACGGGGCGACTCGGGCGGACGACCTCTGTGGGGAACCAAACGGCGAGGCAGGAACCAGAACGAGGCAGGCCACTGCTCCAGACGAGAACCTCCCATGCCGTCGATGCAAGATGACCAGGGATTGGTCGCCAACGAGGCCAGGTCCTGAAGCGGCTGGGCGAACTCAGGAGTGAAGAAGATGATGGAGAGCAGGACCAGAGCCATGACCGCCACCCCGAAGTCTCCCCAGCTCCTGCTGGACAGGGACGTGAGAAGGCGGCGGCGCCAGTACCGCCCCCTCCTGGACAGCAACGTGAGAAGGCGGCGCCAGTACCGCCCCCTCCTGGACAGCAACATGAGAAGGCGGCGCCAGTACCGCCCCCTCCTGGACAGCAACATGAGAAGGCGGCGCCAGTACCGCCCCCTCCTGGACAGCAACTTGAGAAGGCGGCGACCCTGTCGCCGCCGCCTCCTGGACAGCAACTTGAGAAGGCGGCGACCCCGTCGCCGCCGCCTCCTGGACAGCAACTTGAGAAGGCAGCGACCCCGTCGCCGCCGCCTCCTGGACAGCAACTTGAGAAGGCAGCGACCCCGTCGCCGCCGCCTCCTGGACAGCAACGTGAGAAGGCAGCGACCCCGTCGCCGCCGCCTCCTGGACAGCAACGTGAGAAGGCAGCGACCCCGTCGCCGCCGCCTCCTGGACAGCAACGTGAGAAGGCAGCGACCCCGTCGCCGCCGCCTCCTGGACAGGAACGTGAGAAGGCAGCGACCCCGTCGCCGCCGCCTCCTGGACAGGAACGTGAGAAGGCAGCGACCCCGTCGCCGCCGCCTCCTGGACAGGAACGTGAGGACGTGCCCGTCGCCGACAGAGCAGGAGTGTGGAGCGTCCGCGGGCCAGTCGCCACTGCCACTCCAGAGCACGGACGAGAAGCGGCTGTGGAGACATCGCCACCTCCTAGACAGCAACGTGAGGCGGCGTCGGGTCGGTCCCCACTGCCACGTGAGCTTGCACTGCATCCGTTGAAACGGCAACGTGGGCGTGGCGCGGTGGCGAATCTGTTTCCAGGGCAACGTGAACCTGAGTAGGCGGAGAGTCGGTCGAAACTGACACGTGGGCGTGTCTCGGGAGCGGGTCAGTTCCGACTGCCGCGTGAACTCTGCTCGGAACAGGCAAAACTCCGATGTGCACTTGAAGTGGCGAGTCCGTTCCCACTGCAGCGTTCACTTGAGATGACGAGTCCGTTCCCACTGTGGCGTGCACTTGGCAAGGGGGCGGGTCGGTTTCCATGGCAACCTGAGTCAGCAGCGAGTCCGTCGCCGTTGCAACGTCAGCGTAGCTCGGCTGGTTCCCCAATCTTTGCCGGACCTGGAACGTGAGAGCAGCCAATTCGGCGCTCTGCCTCTCTAACTGCGCCCGCATTTCGCGACAGAACGCCTCGTGATTTGGCGGCACCTCCTCCCTCTGGGCTGGAAGCCTCGCCACCAGCTGCGGGTCTGCTGGTCTCACCGTTGCCGGCGAGGAGTGGGAGGACGGTGTCTTCGTTGCCGCGCAGCGAGAGACACCAGGGAGCGCCCGGCCGGGGCGTCTCCTCTGGCCGCCACGCGGAGGTGCCGGGTATATGGCCAAGCGGGTTCCCTCGTACCGATAGGAGCACTTGGATCTACCGGGCGAAGTCACTCGGGTGCTGGAAACGCGGGAAGGCGGGGCAAACTGACTGGGATCAAAAGCCGGGCAAAGAGACTCAAAATCAAAGTCGTCGGAGTCGTACTCAGGCAGCCCGGCATACAAATCACGGTCCTCCTCATATTCCGAAAAGTCAGAGTCCAGAAGAATATGAGGAGCCGGAATCGGAGGACATCAGGGAGCCTACCCGGATCGGACAGGCTTGGTCCTCCGGCAGACGGTCTACTTTGCGTCGGTCCCGGTGACGCCGGGTCTTTCCTGCTGGGTCCTGTGATGGCCAGTTCGTTCTGTCACGTCCCATCTGAACGAGAGGTAGGACCCAAATGCAGGAACTCGGAAGACGCAAGGTAGTTCAAGAAGAGACACGTTTATTGTATGCCGAGGTCGGGGATCGAGCAGGCAGTCCGGTGCAGCAGCGGTTGTTGGGGCGTCGGGCGAAGAGAGCAGATGAGTGGGCAGGCAGTAGTCGGTACACGGGGAACCAATCAACGCAGGCAGAAGTGTCAAGGAGTCAGGCTTACAAGGTTGGTCGGAGAACGGACGGAGGTCAGTACACACAGGTTCAGTCAGGAAAACGAGAGTGCTGGAACGGGACATAAAGCTCAACGAACTGGCGGAGGACCAGTCGTCACCGGGTCCTATATATACGGGGGATGATCAGGCCGCATGAGGCACAGGTGTGTGCCTCCCAATCAGCACAGCCGCACAGCTCGTGCTGAAGCGGCAGGATCATGACAGAGGAACCAAACCTGATTTGTGAAGGCGGGTATCTGGTGGCTGGTGTTATTTTATTTCTTTTTGTTTTTTAATTTTTTCAATGTATTTCTTATTAACTTTTAAAAAACAACTTACTATAAAGTATTCAACAAAAAATGAAAATGCTTCCATAAATATACATATACAAATGGATAAATATGTACAGTATAATGTAAAATGAAACAATACCAATTGGTAATGTCTTCTGTAATTGGCATACTGTAGCTTTGTATATTACAAAACTTGGGAGTGACGAGAGTTATATCTGCATAATGTATGTTTATATGAAGTTTGTCTGCAACAAGGAATGGCTGAATAAACAGGTAATTATTTTATAATCAGTAATTTTGAAAACCAATGAAAAGATGTGGTGCCAGCAAGGACAACTGGTTAGCACATCTACCTCACAGTTCTGAAGTCCCGGGTTCAAATCCAGCATTGCATTCCGCCTCCTGAAATTCAAACAGCCAAATTGCTTCCACAAAAATAAGAAACCTGGTTTGTATTGTTCATCCATCCATTTTCTGAGTCGCTTATCCTCCTGAGGGTCAGGGGAATGCTGGAGCCAATCCCAGCTATCATCTGGCAGGAGCCAGGGTATTCCTAGAACTGGTCGCCAGCCACTCACAGGGCACATGGAAAAATACCAGATAATCATACCTAGAGGCAATTTAGAGTCTCAAATTCAAGCATGTTTTGGTGATGTGGGAGGAAACCGAGTGCCAATAGATAACCCATGCAGGCACGGTGGATGGAGAACATGCAAACTCCACACAGGCGGGGCCGGATTTGAACCCCGGTCCTTCCCAATGGTCTACAACTGCCCCACCATGCTACCGGTTTGTATCATCTGGAGGCATAAAAGTCTTCTCAATGACTGGGATAGCATGGGCGAGGGAGGGGAAGGAAGTGATTGATGACTGCTGGCCAAATTTGGCCACTTGCAATCACCCCTCCACTGGTGGTTGAGAGACACTGCCTGTGGACAATGAAATCCAATGTTTGCAGCAAACAACAAACAAAACTCCACAAATATACTAATTATATGCCTTGATGTCTCTGTCATTATTCTGTCAGTTTTACAGATCAAGCTGTGAGACGCTGAGAACTGTTCCTCTTTATCCATCCATCCATTTTCTTAGCAGCTTATCCTCATGTGGGTCTCGGGAGTGCTGGAGCCTATCCCATCTGTCAACAGGTAGGAGACAGGGTACACCCTGAACTGGTTGCCAGCCAAGCCCAGGGCACATAGAGACAAACAGCCGCACTCACAATAACACCTAGGGGCAATTTAGAATGTCTAATTAATATGTTGTGGGGATGTGGGAGGAAACCGCAGTGCCCGGAGAAAACCCACGCAGTCACGGGGAGAACATGCAAATTTCACACAGGCGGTTCCGGGATTGAACCCGGCACCTCAGAACTGTGAGCCCAAACGCTCCCAGCTGATCCACCGTGCCGCCCTGTTCCTCTGTATGTGAAGCCAACAAGTATGATGTGTTTTATTCATCAATTAGTTGATTTGCGAAGACAGAAGTGTACACAATCATTCTATATGCTTGATCTATGAATAATACTACAAAGTTGGGAGTGTTTTAGTGATTTTTAATACTATTTCCTTTTGGGGGCAAATGGAAGGATAAATTTGAGTAGATGGGAATGGTCTTCTCCGCTTCCTGTGACTCAGACACGCCCCGCTGTGTATTTAACCCTTTCGCCTTCTCTCTCTTTTGTGAATTGCTTGTACAAGAGCAGCACCAACTACCAGAGACAAATTCCTTGTGTTTTTGACACAGTTGGAAAAATAAAGATTATTCTGATTCTAATTCTG
Source organism: Syngnathoides biaculeatus (assembly GCF_019802595.1). Lineage (NCBI taxonomy): Eukaryota > Metazoa > Chordata > Actinopteri > Syngnathiformes > Syngnathidae > Syngnathoides > Syngnathoides biaculeatus. The sequence continues at coordinate 19,178,537 of NC_084643.1, read as the reverse complement.
ACTCTGATTGGCTGACAGTATGGAAGGTTAATTAGATTAGGCCACTGAAAACTGTTCAAGCAAACTGAGGCTGGATTAATTTTTTTGGACACAACTGTTTTACAACTGTTTTGCTAACTGTTTTCTGATTCTCACGTCTAAAGAACATGATTAGGGAAGACCGGAGTGGAAGCTTAGAACAAGACAAAATTTAAAGGAGACCACAATGGAGACTTGGAAATCATCCCATTTTAAGACCGTCTTCTCAGGTTGTAATTTTACCACTGTATACTATTCTTGTAGACCGGCAGACCCTGGACTTGTTTCTAACAGTAATAATTGACAAAACAAATACACACATAAATACAGACTGTACATATAACCTAATGCATATTTTCCTTCCCAACTACATTTATCCAGAGGGGAAAACATTTAATATGAATACAAAGTTAATATTGAAAAAAGATGTTTGTAGTTATTTATAGTACTGAAAAATATCTTTACATCTACGGTAATTATTTTTTTCTGTCAACACCGGTAACAAAGACTGGGTAACTTTAAAAGTGGATATTGTATATAATCAAGTTATTTAGGCTTTGTGCTTAATGTAGCCCTATGGGGGCAAAAGCCAAAGCAATCTGTAGGCCAGTCCCAAGCCAGGGTAAATGCAGAGGGTTGCGTCAGGAAGGGCATCCGGCGTAAAAACTGTGCCAAACAAATATGACCGTTCATCTAAAGAATCCATACCGGATCGGTCGTGGCCCGGGTTAACAACGCCCACCCCTGGCACCACTAACTTGCAGGCCGTCGGTGGAACTGTGGGTTGAAGAAAAAGAAGAAGAGGAAGCCGGATTCATCATCAGAAGAAGAAGAGGAATGCACAGAGCCTATAACTGAGTGTAGGGACTTTGAATGGTGGAACTATGACAGAAAAAGCTCAGGAGTTGGTTGACATGATGATAAGAAGAAAGGTTTATATAATATGCATCCAAGAGAGCAGGTGGAAAGGTAGTGAGGCTAGAAGTTTAGGAGCAGGGTGTAAATTATTTTACCACGGAGTAGGGAAGAGAAATGGAGTAATATGGATTATATTAAAGGATGAGCTGTCTAAGAATGTCTTGAAGGTCAAAAGAGTATCAGATCAAGTGATGAGACTGAAATTTGAAATTGAAGGTGTTATGTATAATGTGGTTAGCGGCTATGCCCCCCAGTTAGGATGTGACCTAGAGTTGAAAGTGAAATTCTGGAACAAACTAGATGAAGTAGTTCTGAGCATCCCAGACAGAGAGAGAGTTGGAATTGGTGCAGATTGTAATGGGTATGTTGGTGAAGGAAACAGGGGGGGATGAAGAAGTGATGGGTAAGAACGGCATCAGCAAAGGAACTTTGAGGGACAGATCGTGGTGGACTTTGCAGAAAGGATGGAAATGGCTGCAGTGAACAGTTATTTCCAGAAAAAGCAGGAACATAGAATGACCTACAAGAGCGGAGGTAGAAGCACGCAGATGGATTATATTTTGTGCAGACGATGTAATCTGAAGGAGGTTACTGACTGTAAAGTAGTGGTAGGGAAGAGTGTAGCTCGACAGCATAGGATGGTAGTGTGTAGGATGACTCTGGTGGTGGGTAGGAAGATTAAGAAGACAAAGGAAGAGCAGAGAACCATGTGGTGGAAGCTGAGAAAGGAAGAATGTTTTGCGGCCTTTCGGAAAGAGGTAAAACAGGCTCTCGACGGACAGCAGAAGCTCCCGGAAGACTGGACAACAACAGCTAAGGTAATCAGAGAGACAGGCAGGAGAGTACTTGGTGTGTATTTTGGTAGGAAAGGGGAGAAGGAGACTTTGTGGTGGAACCCCAAAATACAAGGAGTCATACAAGGAAAGAGATTAGCGAAAAAGAAGTGGGATACTGAGAGGACTGAGGAGAGACGAAAGGAGTACATCGAGATGCGACGTAGGGCAAAGGTAGAGGTGGCAAAGGCTAAACAAGAGGCATATGAAGACATGTACACCAGGTTTGACACGAAAGAAGGAGAAAAGGATCTCTACAGGTCGGCCAGACAGAGGGATAGAGATGGGAAGGATGTGCAGCAGGTCAGGGTGATTAAGGATAGAGATGGAAATGTGTTGACTGGAGCCGGTAGTGTACTAAATGGATGGAAAGAAAACTTTGAGAAATTGATGAATGAAGAAAATGAGAGAGAAGGAAGAGTTGAAGAGGCAAGAGTGAAGGACCAGGAAGTGGAAATGATTACTAAGGGGGAAGTCAGAAACGCACTACAAAGGATGAAAAATGGAAAGGCAGTTGGTGCTGATGACATACCAGTAGAGGTATGGAAGCAATTTGGAGAGATGGCTGTGGAGTTTTTGACCAACTTATACAACAGAATACTAGCGGGAGAAAAGATGCCTGAAGCATGGAGGAAAAGTGTTCTGGTTCCAATTTTTAAGAACAAAGGCGACGTTCAGAGCTGTGGGAATTATACAGGAATAAAGTTGATGAGCCACACAATGAAGTTATGGGAAAGATTAGTGGAGGCTAGCCTCAGGACAGAAGTAAGTATCTGCGAGCAACAGTATGGTTTCATGCCTAGAAAGAGTATCACAGATGCATCATTTGCCTTGAGGATGCTAGTGGAAAATTACAGAGAAGGTCAGAAGGAGCTACATTGTGTCATTTTGGATCTCGAGAAAGCCTATGACAGAGTACAAAGAGAGGAACTGTGGTACTGCATGCGTAAGTCTGGTGTGGCAGAGAAGTATGTTAAAATAGTACAGGACATGTATGATGGCAGCAGAACAATGGTGAGGTGTGCCTTAGGTGTGACAGAAGAATTTAAGGTGAAGGTGGGACTGCATTACGGATGAGCTCTGAGCCCCTTCCTGTTTGCAGTGGTAATGGATAGGCTGACAGATGAGGTTAGACTGGAATCCCCTTGGACCATGATGTTCGCAGATGATATTGTGATATGCACTGAAAGCAGGGAGCAGGCAGAGGAACAATTAGAAAGGAGGCATGCACTGAAAAGGAGAGGAATGAAGATTAGCCGAAGTAAAACAGAATATAGGTGCGTGAATGAGAGGGGTGGAGGGGGAAGGCTCCAGGGAGAAGAGATTGTAAGTGTTGATGACTTCAAAACTTGGGGTCGACAATCCAGAGCAATGGTGAGTGTGGTAAGGAAGTGAAGAAACAAGCAGGTTGGAACAGCTGGCGGAAGGTGTCTGGTTTTCTATGTGACAGAAGAGTCCCTGCTCGGATGAAGGGCAAAGTTTATAAAATAGTGGTGAGGCCGGACACGATGTATGGATTAGAGATGGTGGCACTGAAGAAACAACAGGAAGCAGAACCGGAGGTGGCAGAAATGAAGATGTTGAGGTTTTCGCTCGGAGTGACCAGGTTGGATAGGATTAGAAATGAGCTCATTAGAGGGACAGCCAAAGTTGGATGTTTTGGAGACAAGATTCGAGAGAGCAGACTTCGATGGTTTGGACATGTTCAGAGGCGAGAGAGTGAGTGACAACATGTATGATAGCTTGCTTTTCTTTCTGGTGATCGAAAATTAAATCTTGCATTCTGTGTGAAAAGAAGAAATGAGAAAAAATAATATCCAGGGTCATTTGCTGTCATTTGCCAATTTGCCTCCTCATAAAGTCTCCCAATGAGAGGTTTTTGGCAAACATCAAGTGTCAGGCAACAGCCAGACAAAGATTGGAAGTAAGTAAAAAGTCAGGGATCATACCCTTGATTATTGTCATCGCAAGCAAAAAGACTTGTTTTTATTGCAAGTAATAACATTTTAAATTATATCTTGGGTGGTACACTGATGCAGCAGTAGAGCTTTGGCCTCACAGTTCTGAGGACCGGGGATCAAATCCCGGGCACGCCTATGTGGAGTTTGCATGTTCTACTCGTGCCTGCGTGGATTTTCTCCGGGTACTCCGGTTTCCTCCCCAAATCCCATAAACATGCATTATTTGGAGACAATATAAATTGCGCCTAGTTGTGATTGTGAGTGTGACTGTTGTCTGTCTCCGTGCCCCCTACAATTGGCTGGTAACCAGGTCAGGATGTACCCTGCCTCTTGTCCGAATGACTACTGGGATAGGCTCCAGCAATTTCACAACCCTCGTGAGGATAAGCAATTCAGAAACTGGATGGACTGATTATATCTCTTAATTTCTTATTTTTGCGTGCAATTGAAGAAGTTTTGTTTGATATTCTTATTTGTTTGAGCTTTAGAAAAATACATGTTTTTTTTTTTTTTTTTTTTGCACAAATCAGATTCAATAACATCCTCACAGGCTAATCGAGCACACCTCCCAGCGTGGAGGCTCCAATGAGTAGACTCTGGAGTTACAATAACAAATTAAATGAAATGGGATAAAATAATGAATTAATAAGTACGATATCAGTTAAAAGCTCAACCAAACAGGTACGTTTTAAGTCTCCATTTAAAAAAATCAACAGTACCTATGCTCCTGATCATTCTGGCACCATATTCCAGAGATGGCTGGTGCCAGTTGTGTGCTAAATGGATGGGAAGAATACTTTGAGAAGTTAATGAATGAAGAAAATAAGAGAGAAGGAAGTGGAGAAGAGGCAACTGTGATGGACCAGGAAGTGTCAATGATTAGTACAGGGCAGTTAGAAAGCCCCCCCCAAAAAATGAAAAATGGAAAGAAATTATCCTGTTGAGGTATGGAAACAATTTGGAGAGCTGGTTGTGGAGTTTTTGACCAACTTGTTCAATAGATTACGACCAGACGAGAATTTGCCTGAAGAATGGAGGAAAAGTGTGTGTGAGGACCCATCAATACGGAGGTAGGACCCAAATGCAGGAGTCGGGAGACGCAGAGGCTATTCAGGAAAAGCGTTTATTGTTCCAAGGTGCAGCAGTGGTAGTCAGGACGTCGGGCGTAGAGAGCAGGTCCGCGGGCAGGCAGGAGTCGGTACACGGGAAATCATTCAAATAAGGCAGAAGTGTCAAAGGAGTCAGGCTTACGGGGTTGGTCGGAGAACAGGCGGAGGTCGGTACACATGGGAATACGATCAGAGATACGCTGGAACGGGGCATCAACCGCAATGATCTGGCGAAGGACCAGTCGTCCCCAGGGTCATATATATACTGGGTGTCATTAGAGTTCATGAGGTGCAGGTGTGTGTCTACTGATTGGCTGGCCACGCCCAGCCCGGATTGTAAGCCAGGAGGATGACAGTGTGCTAGTTCTCATTTTTTAAAACAAAGTCAATTTGCAGAACTGTGGGAACTATAGAGGAATAAAGTTGATGAGCCAAACAATAAAGTTATGAGAAAGAGCAATGGAGGCTAGATTTAGAACAGAAGCAAGCATCTGTGAGCAACAGCATGGGTTAATTCCTAGAAAAAGTACCAAAGATGAATGATGTGTCTTGAGGGTGCTGATTGAAAAGTACAGAGAAGGTCAGAAGGAGCTACATTGTGTCTTTGTGGATCTAGAGAAAGCCTATGACAGAGTGCCAAGACAGGAACTGTGGTACTGCATGCGTAAGTCTGGTTTGGCGGAGAATAATGTCAGAATAGTACAGGACATGTATGAGGGCAGCAGAACAGTGGTGAGGTGTTGTGACCAAAGAATTTAAGGTGGAGGTGGAACTGAGTCAGGGATCACCTCTGAGCCTTTTCCTGTTTATTGTGGTAATGGATAGGCTGAAAAATTAGGTTAGACTGGAATCTGCTTGGACCATGATATTGTGATATGCAATGAAAGCAGGGAGCAGGTGGAGGAACTATTAGAACGGAGACATGCACTGGAAAGGAGAGGAATGAAGATTATCCAAAGTAAAACAGAATATAGGTGCTTGAATGAGAGGGGTGGAGGGGTAAGGCTCCAGAGAGAAGAGATTGTGAGTGTGGATGACTTCAAAACTTGGCGTCAATAATCCAGAGCGATGGTGAGTGTGGTAAGGAAATGAAGAAACGGGTCCAAGCAGGTTGGAACAGCTGGCGGAAGGTGTCTGGTGTGTTATGTGACAGAAGAGTCTCTGCTAGAATGAAAGGCAAAGTTTATAAAATAGTGGTGAGGCCGGCCATGATGTAGGGCGGGACTGAAGAGACAACAGGAAGCAGAATTTGAGGTGGCAAAAATGAAGATTTTGAGGTTCTCTCTAGGAGTAAGCAAGTTGGATAGGATAAGAAATGAACTCTTTAAGGGACAGTTTGATGTTTTCGAGATAAGTTCGAGAGAGCACACTTCAATGGTTTGGACTTGTCCAAAGGCAAAAGATTGAGTATATTGGTAGAAGTGTGTTGAGCATGGAGCTGCAAGGCAAAAGTGCAAGAAGAAGACCAAAGAGTAGGTTGATGGATGTTGTGAGGGAAGACATGGGGGCAGTTGGGGTTATAGAGGAATATGCAGGAGATATGGAGGCTTACAAGGACAAACGTGACGTGTTTTCGCGACACCTAACGGGACAAGCCGAAAGGAAAAGAATAATCCTGTGCTCTGATCTGTCCGAGTTGGCCAAGAGGAGAATGTTAGTGTGGTGGTGAGTTAGGTTCATCCTATGACAAGACTCAAGAAGGGTGATATATCTAGAAGGAGATCAACAACACAACGGCTTCCTATGACCCAAAGCAAATACTGTCGCTGTGACAATATTACATCCTTTGCCTCTGTTGAAATTCAGCTGGACAACGCACTACTGTGGCGAAGGTGCATCTATTGGCGGCCACAGCAGTGCAACACACATCTGTACCCCTGGGAAAAAAAACTTCACTCCTGCTCCTTGTTCCGTCACTCTCAGCCAGGAACTTTGTGGGTTTTGACCCTTATGCCTTTATGCTGGACCACCAACAGCTACTCTAATTGCTGGCAAGATCGGATCCCATCTGCTACGCCGCTTCCTTGGAGGGCAACATGCATGAGGTCAGATGGCAGAGACACTGTAGCCCAAATAACACATAAAACATTTCACTTAAGCGAAGATTATTTTTAGAGTTGTAGGGATAGTTTGATGCCCAGTTGGACGCTATACTGGTAGAACTGGGTCAGATTATTGTGAATAATGACGTGACAAGCACACGAAATGGCCACCGCGTGGGGGAGGTGACTTTTTACCAGAAAGTTTATACCTCACCTGTTTTCAGCAGTTGCTTCAAACCATCGCTGTCGCATGATTCAAATTTTTAATCAAGTTAATCATATGTCTACTGTTTAATTAATCAGGATTAATCCATTTTTCATTGGGTTGAATAGAATTAATCTTTGGAATTCAACGATTGATACATGATATCTTGTGTTTTTATTTCAGACAAAAAGTATGGTGTCTCAATGAAGAAATACTTAACAACAACAAAAAAAAAATAGGGTGACACCGTGAAGCATTTGGACAGAGCGTTGGCCTCACAGTTCTGAGGACTGGTGTTCAAATCCTGGCCACACCTGTGTGGAGTTTGCATCTTCTCCCCGTGCCTGCGTGGGTTTTCTCTGGGCACTCCAGTTTCCTCCCACATCATCATCATTGGAAACTCTAAATTGCCCCTAGGTGTGATTGTGAGTACGACTGCTTGTTTTTCTCGATGTGCTCTGCGATTTGCTGGCAACCAGTGTACCCCACCTCCTGCCCGTTGACAGCTGGGATAGGCTCCAGCACTTCCTGCGACCCTTGTGAGTATAAATAGCAAAGAAAATGGATGGATGGAACGTCTATCACAGTACACGACCTTTACTGCTACCAACACATTTGTCAGGTTTGTTTTTCAGCAGTTAGCCGTGCAAGGTCTAGCCCAGTTTATCTGTGAAATTGAAATCTGGAAACCACTGTGATAATTAACAGATTCCTTAAAGATTAGCTCAAATGTTCTTTAAAAACAGCTGCCAATATAGGGAACTATGCTTTGAAAATGGTTGGCAGTGAATGGGTTAAAGTGATTAGTAAGCCTTATGATTAGATGAAAAAAGACAAAAAAAACAAATACTGTGGTTTACCGCGGTCCAGTGGGATCCTCTCACTAAAACTTTGGGCACCTTCTCCATTCTTGTTGCCTTTTTATTTGATACAGTTCGTGAATTCTTTGACATTTGTCCTTGATGGTGTCCGTTATGTGTTACCTGTTAGCTTGTATTGATAAGTACACACTCTGTCAGTGTAGCTTGATGACTGCTGCTTGATTCCACGTTGTTGTGACCGTCTTTGCATAGGTTAGCAAAAATTTGCTTTTCTGAAATGTTATACTTTAAAGTGCCACTGTCATGAAATGCATGATTTTTAGTATATTATTCATGAAAAAATGGCAGCCAACATGGATGTTTTTTCTCCACAAAACATGATTTTGACGTATAGAGCTTTTTGTAACTCCCGCCATGAAAATCCTCTCAAGGGATTTGTTTTTGAGAAAAAGCAGGAACTGATGTACATGGCAGGACCACCCTCAAGTGGAGTCGTTTGTTTCTATTAGTTTTACCTCTGGGAAGATAGCGCATTGGAAGGCTTCCGTGCAGCAGCCGCTGAAGGACGGCCTCCACAGGCCTTGTGGATCGCTACAGCCGAGTCGCCACGGGTTAGTCGCCCGGGGTGGGTCGTTGCCAGGCTGGCTAATATCTGCCGCGGAAGTGGGCGTTTATCACCGCCGCGCGGAGGTGGAGAGCGGGGAGGTGGATTGGCCATGAGCTGCATGTCATCTAAATATGGCTCGAAACAATGGGGTAATATTGCCCCGGACACTTCACTCGTTTGTGAGATGTTTTCTTCAAAAAGAGCTTCTGTCTCTGAAGGGGCGTGTCCCACAGAATGGGCCACAGCGTCTTTTCAATGGCGAATGTCCGGGGGGTGACGTCACGAACAGTAAATGCAGCCAATATGGTGCCCACTTGGATGTCGAATGACACTTCCGCAACTTTGGACGCGCTCTCCGCTCATATTTATTTTTTCATGTAGACATTGAAGTGAATAATCTTATATGTATTATTCATTTCAATATCTATTTTAGAACGTTTATAGGGATGACACGAGACCTTTAAAGTGGGTGTGTTTTGATGGAATGACAGTTCATCACAACCATACTGCATGTACCCACAAGATTGCTTGGATCCACACTTTGATTATGCATCTTACTAAAACAGAATTTGAAGCAGATCTCTGTCATTTCTCTCACTCATCATTTGTTATTGGGTGAATCTGCCATGCGTTTTCACTGTGGCAACATGTCCATTAGTGCAGTAAGGAGTACAAGAGGAAGTTGTGTTCAAGCTTTGTGTTCGGGTAAGATTGCATTCTGGGATTGGTCTTGAATAGTGTAATCGTGTGCACAACACTAGTTTTATTGACACTGTCAGACAGCCATTCATTTATCAATGTTATTCAGTGGCATTTTAGATGGATGAACGGCTGGGGTGTGATGTTAATATATAATCAACGATTAATTTGCGTCTTCAACCAGCTGTATTTTCTTTCATCCATATGCAACGAAATGTTAAATGGGTACCAAGTTTGTATGGTTGATTACTTCTCAAATGGAGCATTCTAATTCCCCATTGGTCATAACATATCACCATGATTACATAACCACAAATAATCTTAGCTCTATTAAGTCTGAGTGTTACCATGATGAACATATCTTCTGTTCCCATGGTGTGACCTGTTCTTTCTATTTAAAACCTACACCCTAATTCACAATCAGTAATGACATATTGCAGTTAATCATGTTGACAGACCAAAGGCATTCACATCTTCAGCCACCCCAGGCAAAATTCATTGGAATAAATGTGGAAGCTTGTTGCATGGAGACAGTAAAGTGATATTTACTCTTCTGTTTTAAATGGAGCAAAGTGTAATCTTTTTCTCCACATACATCATTTAACATTGTGTTCCTGATCTTAAATGCTCAACCACGTGTTCACAAAGTATCATGGAGTTCTAGGGAGTCAGCGTGACAGTTTCCATTTCTACTCTCTCCAAACAGAGGATGGCACACAGTCAATGATGGAAGAATTATCCGCTAGCTCCAGTTGACTACTCTGGAAAAAGCAGCTCAGATTCTGGTAGATCCACTTTTGTCTAACCATGTCTGGACAGCTGCAATCAGCCCTTGTCTTGCAGTTTCAACCTTTTTTACCCATCAGATATGAAGTTAAAGAGTGTATAATGCAGGGGACATCATCTCCGTTCAATGATGGTGGTGTAGCTGCTTAGATGGTTTTTAATACGTTCCAGCAAGCCAGAAGAAATCAGCAAGTTTTTTAGCCACAGCCTCAGGATGATACCTTTCTACCCACTAGTTATTGACTTTTTGTAATAGGTAAAAGAAAAAGCAAACAACCAAAGGGGCGCTGCCACAAACAACGCGGCACCATACACGTACATATAGCTGACTAACTCGTCACAGGTATTTGTCAATGTAAAGTAATCTAATTTCAGTAAAAAAAAATTGACTGCAGTAAATTCACACCCATTATTTCTGTCTTACGTCATGTTTGTTTGACTTGTCAATTGTCAATCCTCAAATCCCCTTTAGAGGACATTGATGTTATACATTTTATCTAAAATGCTATGATACCTTTGAAGATATTGCGTATACAGTATGCAAGTACAGTATACAACACACTCATTGAACAAGATAAAATAGACACATTGCTCCATCGTGTGATCAGATCAGTTATCATTTTTTCTACTCACTGATGGGTGATTTGCCCCCAAAAATCCTAATCGTGTAAAGCCTACAAATAGGTATATAAAGGGCTGAGAAGCCTCATGCTTTCACAATAAGATTCAAGGTGAACAGAGTTAAAAGCTGTTGGATGTGAGGATACTGACTGATTTGTTAACTTAACTGCAAAACTGCTGTTCTTGTTTGTGTTACTGTTGTTGTTGCTTTTATATCTGATTAAAATAATAATAATAATAAAGTGCAATAATGTGCGTGACTCTGTACAACCACTGAAGCCCACGATGGAAAAACTAGGACACTGAAAGCTGACATTAAAAACAACTCTTTTGAGGGCACAATCTGAATTAATGAGACATTTTGAGTCAATCATTGTCACACTACTCTCAACATGCTCACTGGATACTTCAATGTCAGAAAAAAAGTGGATTCTTGTTGAGAGATTTTTTTTTTAGTGTAGTACCTTAAAAGTTTGTGCTTTTGCACCCCAGACACTTAAATCACTCTCTGACGGTGTCAATCAAAACTACTTTTAGACAAAGCTCTTATGTTGGATCACTGTCATTATATCTTGTTATAACTCGGGGGATTAAATTATATTAATATTAACATGAATACATCCTGGTTGGTCCTGATAACTTGTGTATGCACGCTGTGTTCCATCGCCATTTAGATGCTGCACCCTGAGGGTAATTAACACTTCTTTGCACGACGGTGAAGCTTTGCCCTACATTAGCCATCCTCAGTAATCTAAGCAGAACCTTGAAGGTAGACTTTCATCATAGTTGTCTTTGCTCATTTTTCAGATGTCCTATATTGTTTCTTCTTACAAATAGTCTTTTCATGGTGTAATCCTAAATTCAAAAGGTCCTGAAAATTGTATGTAGATTTTTCCCAACACAGAGTCACATTCAGAGTCAGAAATATAAACTAAAGCAGCACTGACTGGGCCATTACATTGGCTGGACCAATGTCACTGGCGAGGGGAAGGGTTGATACTGTCTCAAATATTGATTCTGCTGGTACGAGAACATCCACTGAAAATGAAACACCGATGCCAGTGTTACTGAAGTCATTTGGCTGACTGTATTTTCAGTGTCGTATTAGAAAGGAGTTGTATGAATCATTAAGAAACGCACAAAAGGAGCACATGATGTCACAATATCTGTCAGGTCCCATCGGAACGGGAGTAGGACCCAAATGCAGGACTCGGACGATGCAAGGTAGTTCAGGGAGAAGCGTTTATTATATGCCGAGGTCGGGGATCGAGCATGCAGTCAGGTGCAGGTGGGACGTCGGGCGAAGAGAGCAGGTGAGCGGGCAGGCAGGAGTCGGTACGCGGGAGAACGATCAAAGCAGGCAGACGTATCAAAGGAGTCAGGCTTACGGGGTTGGTCGGAGAACAGGCGAAGGTCGGTACACACAGGTTGTCGATCAGGGATACGAGAGTGCTGGAACGGGACATGAAGCTCAACGAACTGCCCAGCAGCAGTCGTCATCGGGGACATATAAATACACAGGCGAATCAGCCCGCATGAGGCGCAGGTGTGCGCCTCCCAATCAGCGCAACCGTGCGGGCACCCGCACAGCCCGGGCTGGAGCGGCAGGATCATGACAATATCAAAGGGTGAAAGCCAAAACCAATTTGCGGCAGCCAAAATATTTTTTGGTGGCCCACCACAAGTAAATGTATATCTTGGAAGCTTTGATTTCATATTACTAGGCTGTACCATTGCACACTCACATCAACAAGACCCCGAAATTATTTTCATTCGTGAGATTATTTTGGGGCAGGACGGTGGGTCACCTGGTAAAGCATTGGCCTCACACTTCTGAGGTCCCGGGTTCAATCCTGGACCCACCTGTGTGGAGTTTGCATGTTCTCCCCGTGCCTGCGTGGGTTTCCTCCGGGCACTCTGGTTTCCTCCAAAAACATGCAATATTAATTGGACACTCTCAATTGCCTGTAGGTGTGATTGAGGATGCAGCTGTTTGTCTCCATGTGCCCTGCGATTGGCTGGCAACCAGTTCAGGGTGTACCCCGCCTCCTGCCCATTGACAGCTGGGATAGGCTCCAGCAGTCCTCATGACCCTCGTGAGGATAAGTGGCAAAGAAAATGGACGGATGGATAGATTATTTTGTGAAAATTGTATGTAGGCTATGCCCAACATGGAGTCAAATTTCTATGTGAAAATACATAAGATGCAAATATTAGAGCTACTACTTGTACTGAAGTACACAGTGAGTACTTTTGGTACCTATAAAACTTGGTCATGAATTTTGTCTCTTGCATGTAAGAATCATATGGGAAGTAAAATTCTTAATGGCCAGGTGGCAGCAACAACTTTGAGCGAGGTCATAAAAATAAGGGGAAAAAATGTTGGTAAAAATTGTTATTAAAAAACTAGTTATTTGACAATGACTCAAACACTTTCTGTCTCAATGACACAGTGATAAATACACGGTCCAAAATTAAGTGTTACATCAACCACCTCCCCTGTGATATGTGTGTGCCCCTCAGGGCCCAGTTCTCTGCAGTAAGTCAGGAAAATAACACCTTTAAAACACTTTTTGAAGCAAAATAAGGAAAACACTCAAGTCGCTTGTCTCATTGAATGAAATTCTATATTATGTATCTTTGTCATTTCATTGAGAAAGAAATTGTGCTGTAATGAGCAACGGAGCCCTCCAAACAAACCAATTCAGTCACAAAAGCATCTCAAAGGGCTTCACATGAATTTAGCTCAGAGATTCACACCATCCCCGGGCAAAAACCTCCAAATGTAGGCAAGGAAAAACATATTACAAAGCAATAAATGAAGAAACCTCGAGAAGGGATCACAGACTCAGGACAAAATCATCTTGCTGTTGCTTTTTTCTGAAGGTACTGACCTGTCTCTTTGTATCTCTGACACGCTGGAAGTCTAAGGGGCTACATTATCTTGAGAAAAATCTTCCGGATGATGAGACGAGAAATCCTCTGTGGTCACCACCTGCAAAACCAAGCCAATTTTCTTCATGAAGTTTGATATACCAGGAGTTGCGATGCTATATTTAACCTCCTCTGCTCTTGTTAAACGCTCCCTATAATTAGATGAATTGTGCCTGCTTTGACATCAAATATAATTAAAAAACATGTATCAAAATTAATATCTTTGTGATTAAATTATTTTAATACAATAGCAGCAGACATGAATTAAACATATCTCTAAAGAATCTCTTGTTTTTTGTGGGTGTGTGAGAGCGAGACTGAGTGAGATTGAGTATACATTGTAATCATTATGTTCCCTTTAATTAGTCATTTTAATCAACAGTTTAGCTTCATCCACAGTGATCCAATTGAATATTTATTTTGTGTTATTCAGCTCTCACGCTATGTAGTTATTACACACACAAGATACAATCTTCTTTTTTGTTCAGCTTGTCCCGTTAGGGGTTGCCACAGCGTGTCATCTTTTGCCATCTTAGCCTATCTCCTGCATCTTCCTCTCTAACACCAACTGCCCTCATGTCTTCCCTCACCACATCCATAAACCTTCTCTTTGGACTTCCTCTCGATCTTTTGCCTGGAAGCTCCATCCTCAGCACACTTCTACCATCATACTCTCTCGCCTCTGGACATGGCCAAACCATCAAAGTGTGCTCTCTTGAACATTGTCTCCAAAACATCCAACTTTGGCTGTCCCTCTAATGAGCTCATTTCTAATCCTATCTAACCTGTTCACACCAAGCAAGAACCTCAGCATCTTCATTACTGCTATCTTCAGTTCTGCTTCCTGTTGTTTCTTCAGAGTCACTGTCTCTAATCCGTACATCATGGCCGGCCTCATCACTGTTTTATAAACTTTACCCTTCATCCAAGCGGAGAGTCTTCTGTCACATAGGATACCAGACACCTTCCACCAACTGTTCCATCCCGCTTCTAACCGTTTCTTCACTTCCTTAGCACACTCACCATTGCTCTGTATTGTTGACCCCAAGTATTTGAAGTCTTTCACCCTCGATATCTCTTCTCCCTAGAGCTTCACTCTTCTTCCTCCGCCCCTCTCATTCGTGAACATATATTCTGTTTTACTTCGGCTAATTTTCATTCCTCTCGTACCTCCATCTTTGTAATTTTTCCTCCGCCTGCTTTCTGCTTCCACTGCAGATCACAATATCATCTGTGAACATCGTGGTCCAAGGAGATTCCAGTCTAGCCTCTTCTATCATCCTATTCATTACTACCACAAAGATGAAAGGGCTCAGCACGGATCCCTGATGCAGTCCTACCTCCACCTTAAATTCTTCTGACACACCTACAGCACATCTCACTGCTATTCTGCTGCCCTCATACATGTCCTGCACTATTCTAACATATTTCTCCGCCACACCAGACTTGCACATGCAGTACCACAGTTCCTTTCTTGGTACTCTGTCATAGGCTTTCTCTAGGTCTACAAAGACACAATGTAACTCCTTCTGACCTTCTCTGAACTTTTCCACTAGCATCCTCAAGGCAAATAATGCATCTGTGGTACTCTTTCTAGGCATGAAACCATACTGTTGCTCGCAGATACTTACTTCTGTCCTGAGTCTTTATTCCTCTATAATTTCCACAGCTCTGAACATCACCTTTGTTCTTAAAAATGGGGACTAGCACACTTTTCCTCCATTCTTCTGGCATCTTTTCTCCCACTAGTATTCTATTGATTAAGTTGGTCAAAAAATTGCTTCCATACCGCCACTGGTATGTTATCAGGACCAACTGTCTTTCCATTTTTAAATCTGTTCAGTGGATTTCTAACTTCCCCCTTACAAATGATAGCCAATTCCTGGTCATTTACGCTTGCCTCTTCTACTCTACCTTCTCTACCATTTTCTTCATTCATTAACTTTTGAAAGTACTCTTTCCATCTACATAGCACACTCCTGGCACCAGTCAACATATTTCCATCGCTATCCTTGATCACCTTGACTTGCTGGACATCCTTACCATCTCGATCCCTCTGTCTGGCCAACCTGTAGACATCCTTTTCTCCTTCTTTCTTATCCATCCTAGTGTACATGTCATCATATGCCTCTTGTTTAGCGTTCGCCCCCTGTACCTTTGCTCTACGACTCATCTCAATATATTCCTTTCGCCTCTCTTCAGTCCTCTCTCACTTCTTCTTTGTTAATCTATTTCCTTGGATGACTTCCTGTATTTTGGGGTTCCACCACCAAGTCTCCTTCTCCTCTTTCTTACCACAAGACACCCAAAGTACTCTCCTGCCTGCCTCTCTGAATACCTCAGTAGTAGTAATGCAGTCTTCTGGGAGCTCTTCCTGTCCATCTAGAGCCTCTTTCCGAAAGGCCACACAACATTCTTCCTTTCTCAGCTTCCACCACCTGATGCTCTCCTCTACCTTTGTCTTCTTTGTCTTCCTACCTGCGACCAGAGTCATCCTACACACCACCGTCCTATGCTGTCGAGCAACACTCTCCCCCACCACTACCTTAGAGTCGGTAACCTCCTTCAGATTACACCGTCTGCACAAAATATAATCCACCTGCGTGCTTCTACCTCCGCTCTTGTAGGTCACTATATGTTCCTCCCTCTTCTGGAAATAAGTGTTCACTACAGCCATCTCCATCCTTTTTGCAAAGTCCACCACCATCTGTCCCTCAAAGTTCCTTTCCTGGATGCCGTACTTACCCATCACTTCTTCATCGCCCTGTTTCCTCTCAAGACTACTTCATCTAGTTCCTTCCAAATTTTCTCTTTCAACTCGAGCTCACACCCTTCCTATTGGGCATAGCTGCTAATCACATTATATATAATACCCTCAATTTCAAATTTCATCTTCATCACTTGATCTGATACTCTTTTCACCTCCAAGACATTCCCAGCCAGCTCTTCCTTTAAAATAACCCCGACTCCATTTTTCTTCCCATCTACTCCATGATAAAATAATGTAAAACCTGCACCTAAACTTCTAGCCTTACTCCCTTTTCCACTTGTTCTCTTGGATGCACAATAAATAAACCTTTCTCCTCATCATCATGTCAACTAACTCCTGAGCTTTTCCTGTCATAGTCCCAACATTCAAAGTCCCTACACACAGCTGCAAGGGTTTGTGGATTGCTTTCCTCCTCTTTTTTTTTTTTGTCTTCAATTTACATTTTCTGAATTTCTACCTACGTCTTGCAGATTAACAGTGCTGGAGTGGGCGTCGTTAGCCCGGGCCTCGTTTGATGGACGCTCATATATGTTTGGCACAATTTTATGCCGGATGCCCTTCCTGATGCAACCCTCTGCATTTGTCCAGGCTTGGGACCGGTCGACAGCTTCCACAATATTGTGCTGCCCAACGGGCTGCAGATAGTCAATTAAAAAAAAAAGAATAAGCAATGAAATAAACAAAGTCAGCACATAAGATACACACATCACATACTGCCTCATCTATGTTAAAGTTAAGGTCAAATGAAAGCAATCACATTAACACAGTCAGCACATATGGTACACAAATTACATACTACCTTTGTGAAAATAAAATAAAAGGATATGGCGATTTAAAGGATATGTGGATGGAAGGGATTCAAATTAATACAATGCACACTCAAAACTCTTTGAGCTCCGAGTTTGAATTTTAAAACGAATGAATTTTCAAAATTTCTCGAACAATATAGCAATACATTTTTATCAGTACCTTTTCCTCCTTTGCCATATTAACATTTCTATCTTAGTCTTTGGTTTCCCATCACATATATACAAACATTTGTAAGAAAATTATAAATAAATAAATAAATGGATCATTGGATCAACTGGAAAGCCTGGGCCTCACACTTCTGGGGACCCGGTTTCACATCCTGGCCCTGCCTATGTGGGTTTTTTATGTTCTCCCTGTGCCTGTGTTTTTTTTCCCGGCACTCCGGATTCCTCCCACATCCCAAAAACATGCAACATTAATTGGATAACTCTAAATTGCCCCTAGGTGTGATTCTGAGTGCGGCTGTTCTTCTTTATGTGCCCTGGGATTGGCTGGCAACCAGTTCAGGGTGTATCCTGCCTCCTGCCCGTTGACAGCTGAAATAGGCTCCAGCATTCCCACGACCCTTTTGAGGATAAGTGGCTAAGAAAATGGATGGATGGATTTATTTTTTTTTTGTCTGTACAACATTCACTGCACTCTCCTGAATTCTTAACAATTCAATTCCGAGCATCACCTGTAACTTGGTGGAGAGTGAGGTTGACGAATAGTCTGGTCCATTTCCAGATGTAATTGGATTGTTTCATGGACATACTGTATACCACATGAAAAGTAATCAGAAAGGGTAAGGTTGAGTGAGCTCAGCATCGGGCAGCTCTTTGCGATCATTACTGCTGCAGCTCACCTTAGTTTAGAGGAAAGTGTGCCACTGTGAGCCTAATCACAGAAGAGAATTCCATGTAATGTGTTATAAACCCAATTCAAATGAAATTGGGATGTTATGTTAAACATAAATTAAAACACAATACAATGATTTGTAAAAAATCAAGGAGGAAAACTATTGGTCCACTCATGGACACTGAACTGTTGGACAAGCATTCCAAATTGAAAAGTGAAATGGTCTTCAACAGTAAAGGTTATATTGCATTTTGTTTGTGTGTATGTTCTGTGTGGTCTGAAAAGCTGTAGCAGTGCAATTGAGTTTATAGAAACATTGTCTGGCAATTGGGGATTGTTGGGTTCGGGAGCACCAACTGGAGGATGAAAACTGAAAGAGGTTATCTCCTGGGTAAAATGAGTCAGCAAGAATATTCCCTCAACACCTCTTTATTGCAGCGTGCATATTCCTCAATAATTGCCTTGTCATTACCTTGTCTCCATTTTATAGTTCTTCCTTGCCTATTACATCTACCTGTTACCTGACACTCACCATTGTCCCCTGGAGATATTTTGACCCTTTGAAATTACAGCTTCTACTTGAATTGCTAGCTTTATTACACCTGTCACTTGTTCTTAAATTAATAAATGGTCTTGCCTGCATATGGCTATACAAATCCTGTACTAAATGCCACCTTCATCTCATTTTATAGAGCACATCTACAGCATTACATTTCAAGGAGAATTTTGTAGTGTCCAAACTCCTAGCAAGATTTAAATGTATTTAATCATTTCACTAATGCCCCCACAACACTGAACAGAACCTTGCCTCCATATCAGGTGCAAGCGCAATTCTAAAATATTTATAATAGCATTTGATTATGAAAGTTCATTGTCATGAACTTGTGAAAAATACTGTAGTCACCGAGAACACTTATCCACCTTCTACAAAATTGCACTAGTCGCAATAATAAGGTAGCAACAGCACTCAAACAAGCTGATGAAAGCCAGTGGCTAAATCGGTACTATAAAATTAAGGACTTCATTTCCATGAGGACATGAAATCAGATGTGATGTGTGGCATAACTGTGCCGATGTTCATAAGAATTGGTATGGATCATTTTACACTTGTGACTTGGTGATGGAACAGTGGGCGACAATGATTAGCACATCTGTCTCACAGTTCTAAGAACGAGGGTTCAAATCCTGGCCTTCCCTGTGTAAACGGTGCAGAAAATGAATTGATGGACTTTGCAAATCTCGGGATGCACAATGAAGCAGTGAGTCCCAGCCCTGGAACAATTATCCCTCGCAATTTATCGCCATGGAATACAGAGAGTAACACCCCCCCCCCCACACACACACACACACATCATGGTTCTTGCTTCGTGGTCCCGCTATATTGCAGATTTTATGGCAATGGTTACACCATTGTCAGGGGCGCGGGCAGGGCACTGCTCTGTGTGTGGCTGCCACCAGCAGCAGCTTCTCACCTGTGCCTCACTGGCTCTAACTATGCCATGTATTTAAACATTTTGTATTGTGTTCCCAGTTGGTTGAATGAGACTGTATGAGTCTAGCATGAGTATACAAGCTTCTTGTTGATGTATTTGCCTTTTTACCAAGTCTCAGCGTTCCTGTGCTTCAACAGCTAAGTCTAGTCAAGTCTTGTTTTTGCCGTATAGTTTTCCGACCTCGTTTTCATGTTTTTGGACCTTGCCTTCTGCCACGTGTTTTTGTGCCTTTGCCTTTTTGGACTGCTTACCCGTGTATGGCCTCTGCCTGGAATAAAACCACCCTCAAAATCATGTCACTGCCTGAGAGTCCTTCATTTGGGTCCTACCCCTTGTCCCATGTCCATGACAGCTATCTCCCATTCTCCAAGGGCACACCCTTGGTGTGCCGATACACGACGCTTGTTGCAGACTGGTCTGCTCCATTGCCAAATACCTACATTGTGTTTGCAGGAAAATCTAGATACGGCAGCTCTTGCACTCAACTGCCTTTGCACTAAATATCTGTTTGAATGTTTACATTTTGGAAACTACAATCAATTAAAAATCAGAGAGCTGATAAGCAAACTTGTTGCAGGAATTTTTCTAATTCTACATTCCAATGAAGTCTCAGCTGCTAAATTTCACTTATTTCTGCTTCTCTCACTTATTTATTTTACTTTATCAAACTGTCATCATTCAGCTACTTTAAATATGGCTCGCTGTCATTGATGCTTTGGATGAGCTGTTCTGAATTTTATCTCAGGTAAATTTGGGCTACACGCTGGAATGGTTATTAAAAGTAGTATTAATTAATTAATATTATTCATAATAGTACAAAAAATGCACTGTACACCCGTAGAGTAAGTTCCCAACAGAATTGACACCATTCCCAAGTGTGACTGTTTTTAAGTCCAAGTTAAAAATTTATTTTTTTTGTCATTCTTTTTAGAACGTTTCCACTTTTAGATTATCTTTTTTTGCACTGTAGAATGTTTTAATTGTATTTTTATTTTTCTCTTTTTTTAATGTTTACAAGCTATGTTTTAATGTTTTTTTTAATGTATAGCACATTGAGTTACCTTATGGAAGAAATGTGCAAAAAATAAATCTGCTTTGCTTTAGGTAGGCGTAGTAATCATATTTATAATCAGCCATCCATCCATTTTCTGAGCCATTCATCCTCACAAGGTCCGTGGGAGTGTTGGAGCCTATGCCAGCTATCCTTGGATCGGAGGTATTTGTAATCATTGTCACCATTACTATTTTTTTAATCCATAATAAGGATAAAGTTGAGCCAAAGAGGCTGAAAAATGGCTTGTAAAATTAATAACAACAAATTTGAATGAATTGGAGAATAAAATCATGTAAAATAAGATTCGGGAATCATGAAAAGTCAGGATTTCTGCAGGATTGTGTGGGCATGTCCACTGAAGGCACTGTTGACAGCCCTTCACCTGTCATTGAAAGGGGAATTCAACTGGTTTGCATTAACAATGTATCCATTAGGCCATGTAATATGTACTCTATTTTGATAATGTGATGTTAAATCCTCTCTCATTCAATGGTATTTTGAGAAGATTTTTATTGACAATTGGGAATTTTCAGGGGCGCTGTCATTTTTGCGAGTCACAAGACCTACGTGTGCGGATGTGACGTGTTACATGCAGCAACAAAGGCTCGATTACATGGGACGTCATTATGCCATTAGGCCTCCCCGGACGTCGAAGCTCGGCTTGACGAGAACTCGTGGCGGCGGACGCATTTAGCCTAGCTTCGGCGTCCGGGGCTAATGGCCTCTGCCGCCTGGAAGCTCGGCTTGCGGCCGCCGCTGGATTTCTCTCATCACACTC
Source organism: Syngnathoides biaculeatus (assembly GCF_019802595.1). Taxonomy (NCBI): domain Eukaryota; kingdom Metazoa; phylum Chordata; class Actinopteri; order Syngnathiformes; family Syngnathidae; genus Syngnathoides; species Syngnathoides biaculeatus. The sequence goes on along the minus strand of NC_084643.1, from coordinate 19,157,241 downwards.
CGCGTCATTCCCTTCCGAAGAAGCATCCGCGGCTGCTAGCCCGGAGCTCCCAGGGGCCTTTGTTTACGCACTTATGTTGTGCGTAGGCATCCGATTAGTCAGACTCCGCATCATTCCGCCCGAAGAACCATCCGAATATTCAACATTAATTATAGCCACAGGTTCAAATCTGTATGGAAGTATTCCTCTGTCTTCTCGATCAACCGATACTGCTATTTCTTCATCAGATAAGGATAAATCTGAGAAAACAGCACTGGGCTTAATGGTGTCCCATGTAATGCAGCGTTTGTAACGACACAGTACACATCACATAGATCATGTGACTCGTGAAAGTCGCAGTGCCCCTGAAAATTCGTAATTGTCGATAAAAATCTTCTCAAAACACTATTAAATGAGATAGGATTTAACATCACATTGTCAAAATAGGGTACATATTACATGACCTATTGGATGCACTGTTCATGCAAAGCACTGGATTTCCCCTTTAATGATGAAAGATGCAGATTGCAAAATCCAAATTTTTTAATGGGACATTTACTGTATGGTAACCAAATGTAATGATCCTGCCGGTCCAGCCCTGGCTGTGCAGGTGCCCGCGCGGTTGCGCTGATTGGGAGGCACACACCTGCGCCTCATGCTGGCTGATTGGTCCCGGTGTATATAGGACCACGGGGATGACTGGTCTGGCGCCAGATCATTGCAGTTGATGCCTCGTTCCAGCACTCCCATATCTCTGATCGTATTCCCGTGTGTACCGACCTGTCCTCCGACCAACCCCGTAAGCCTGACTCCTCTGATACTTCTGCCTGCTCTGATCGATCTCCGTGTACCGACTCCTGCCTGCCCGCTGATCTGCTCTCTACGTCCGACGTCTCGACTACCGCTGCTGCACCTGACTGCCTGCCCAATCCCCGACCGTGGAACAATAAACGTTTTTCCCGAATTACCTCTGCGTCTCCCGTGTACTCCTGCATTTGGGTCCTACCTCCATTCCAATGGGTCATGACACCAAAAGAACATTCCCTTCCCTCAGTGCTTTCACACTTCATCTTCATCACAGAAAGACAAAGCATTAAGACCACACTGATTCAATCGGTATATGAGACAGACTGTGTCGGACCACTGCAGTGTAGATTATCATGTTCTATCCAGACTCGTTAACAGTGGCCTATCTTGTAAGGACCATATCGAAAAGTACAAAAGGGCAGCAGCCATGACTAGAACGGAAATGGCATAATGACTAATTATTCATAGGGGTGGCTGTCATGCTGTTTGTCACTTTTCCAGGGAGACAGGAGCAAGATACTGTGACTCACTTCCACTTTCAATGAGCTGATCTCAAGTGAGACAACGTTATCTCAGCTGATGTTTTTTTTTTTGTAGGTTTCAGCACTGATGCAATTATGTGAGTTACACTGGCAAAGGGGATTGTTATATATGAAGTCATTTATTAATTGCCACATACACTGTATATTTAACAAATAATATAAATAATTCTTCCTGCTAGTGTTTTACAGGACAGCACAGAGAGAACATGAATAGATATAGCACAAAGACTTTTTTCTTACTTGATCTAAAAATGCCAATGTTGGGCCACTTTGTTAGTCGTGGGAAAGAAATGGTTCTTCAAGACGCATTCCAGAAAGCTGTTTGTTAAGAAACTTCAGACCTCGATGGAATGTTGGTCAAAATTGGTTACCCCTCTCCATCAAAGTTGAAGGAATTCAATGAACCCTGGCTTCATGGAGAAAAGCATTATACTGTAATCTGATATCACAATATAATATATGCCCATTGATGCACACTATAAAGACTGTAAACTATAATTATCATTTTAAATTGGGAGATTTCCTGCTCCCTAGTTGTCTTGAGTGCATCACAACTTCACTGAATTTCATCAATATTTTTGTGTATTTACCTATCAAAAGGGACTCTGCTTATTTATTGCACATTTTGTCATACAAAACACAGCCTTCATAGTTTGGCTCACTCTATGATTAAGATTCTTTTTTCTTTGTTCAACGTTTTGTTCAACAACCCCATATTGTACTCCACTTTTAAATATTGACACACTGTACTTTTCAAGGAAATCTTGTCATTCTATTACAGTTCTCAGACTAACAGGAATCACATGATTCTCCCATTTTAAGAGGGTAATCGCAACAGGAGGAGTCCTTAATCCATCTCATATTAAATATTGGAATGAATCCCACTATACTCAAAAAGAAGATAAAATGCTTCTCCACATTTAGCCGACTCTTGGGCTTTAAACTGTGACATCATTTTCTGTCTGGTGCATTGTATAGTGAAAGAAAATGAAGTAGAAAAAGGGGTGTGCCTTCTTTTATTTGATTGAGTCACTACCAGACCAGACATACTTCAGTAGTTCCTCTCTAGGATCAAATATGCCTTGACCTTTTGTGTTTGAAATTAAATGTTCACAGCATCTATACTGAATTGAGCAAAAAAAGGCATTTTCTTCTCCATTTCCATTCATCCAACCATTTTCTAAGACGCTTATCCTTACAAGGGTCGTAGGCGTGATGGTGCCTATCTCAGCTATTTTCACCAGGAGGCGAGGTACACCCTGAACTGGTTGCCATCTGATCGCAGGGTGCACATAAACAAACAACGATTTGCACTCAGATCCACACCGAAGGGGAATTAAGAGTCTCTGCTTAACTGATGTTTTTGGGATGTGGAAAGAAACGGCAGTACGCGGAGAAAACTCAGTCAGGTTCATCACCTAATTGTTGGAATAATCCACAAAATAAAGGACAAGAAATCGTCTTTCAGCTCATGAGGAGAATGTGAGAGACTGGAGAGTAGCAATCTCCAACCCCATTCTGAACCAGCATCTCGAGTACTTTTTTGTTTTTTTAAATTTCAAAAGCACACAAGGTCAAAAGGGAGGGCGTAGCAAGCAAGTTTAACAAAGGCACATTCTTTGAGAACCTTGTGTGTGTGTGCTTGTGCGTGTGTGTGTGTGTGTGTGTGTGTGGGTAGGGGGATTGTTGAAAATAATTTCATCTCCAAAAGGGGGGTACTGCAAAAAATGTTTAGGAACCAATGCCCTAAAGATTTGCATGCACTAAAAAGTCCATGTTTTATGGCTAAACTAAGCGAGATCAGTCACAAATGCTTTTTTCCACTTAGCATGGAAGTTCTAGGAAGGAGACATTTGATACACCTTTTGTAAGGCAGCATGGGTATTATTCTGCATTGCTGGTCCTGTTTTTGTGTTTTGGGTGACTTTTGTGTCTTGAAAGTGTTGAGGTGCTTGTTGTTCAATCCCTGACATTATCTTCACCACAGTGAGTCAGCACAGGCTGCTGTTGACATTCAGTCAGCAGCCCACTGGCTGTTTGTATTCATCCTCTTCTTTCTCTCCTGCTGACATTTTGATTTTCTACATTGTTTTGCTTCGATTTGTTGAGTCTTTTAACTACCCACAGTTCAAAAAGATTTCGATATTCAATATAGTGTGGCATGTACTGTACAATGCTGTACAAAGAATCTGTAGGCCTTTTCTTTCACAAGTCACTACAATCATAATCACAATCATGTGTTGCGACACAGCCATGCCGGGGAGGTTGCCAGCAAATAAGGTGGATATTTCCTAATGTGCAGACAAACCCAAGCTGAAAAATATTCAATTTGTGCTCCGCGCCATCTGTTGTCACCACAGCCAACCAGTAAGAATTGGTGGCAGAGTGATTTCAGAGTAACAACAGAAGATTTTGGCAGACTTGTAACGTTTGCAGTGAAAACAGCATTCCAATGTCCCAGTGTCCTGAGCTTTTGACACAGCACAAATGTTGTGACGAAATCAGAGCGATAAAGGTAGATTTCTACTCACATTGGTTGAATGTAGTAGAAACGTTGTGTAGAGGGTATACTGTATATCAGGGGTAAGGTAAAGTAGGAAACAGAGAGTGTGACGGAGCAGCAGTCGTTGTTAGAGAAAGTTTGTGTGCTGCCTAAAAGAAACCAGTGGCGGCTTCTTTTCATTTTTTACAGTATGTATGTGAATTGTGCCATTGGATGTAACAACCAGTTGCTCACTCATTGAATCACATTGCAAAATGCCACAAACTGAATAGCTGTATGTTATACTTTCAATTTGCATTGGATTTTTTAAATTTTTTTTATGCGCAATGCAGAATACCTATGAAGAGACTCCATCAGCGGTGCGACAAGCGATATCTTGCATGGGGCTCCACTACAATTGAGATTGACCATCATGTTTAGCTTCTTCCATTTTCTAATGATTGCTCCAACAGTGGACCTTTTTTCACCAAGCTGCTTGGCAATTTCTCCGCAGCCATTTCCAGCCGTGTGGAGTTGTACAATTTTTGTCTCTGGTGTCTTTGGACAGCTCTTTGGTCTTGGCCATGTTACAAGTCTTTCTAATTGTAAGGCCATAAAGGCACTTGTCCACGTGCCTTTATGGGGCTAACAACCTCACACTGCTGTATCTGCATCTCTCACAGTGGACATGCACTTACGATGAAAATTTCAGACCCCTACATGATTTCTAAGTGGGAGAACTTGCAATATAGCAGGGTGTTCAAATACTTATTTTCTTCACTGTATCCCACTGTCCATACCCTTCCATTACTATAGTCACAGACATGAAATAACAAAATAGGTCCACTCCAAATAAATACATACATCAATGGGAAAATTTTATAGTCTTCGATACTCACATCTCTTCAAATGAAATGCAAACATTTCAAATTCAATTATATTACAGAGGCTGCACAAGCAAAACATCTTACCATATCACTAAGCGCAGTGAGAGAAACTTGGTAGTATTCCCATGATTTACTTGGCTGTCCGTACTGTACCTGGTTGCCTTAAAGCATTGGTTTTCAAATTGCATCCCCCCCACCGATACACACATATTCCCTCTAATTTGTATGTGTCTGAAGAAATACACGAAGCCACTGAGCAATCCCTTTTGACCACTGTGAGCAACATCAGATATGCACTGTGGTCAGGTCAGTGTCATCATCCATTTAAGGTACATCCTTATTAAAATAATCAGATTAGACCATTTACATTCCCATCACAACACTTTTATTTGCAATTTTACTGAAGTGTAAACTTACAATAAAAATGTCAACAAAATCATATTATTTTATCTACCACATTTTCTGGCTGACAAGCCACGTTTTTTTTTTTTTTTTTGAGTTGGGGGGGGGTGTTTTCCGATGGTGTTGAAGTATTTTTTTTTCTCTAGCAGCCATGAGTTTAAAAGTACAGCAAAACCTTGCTTGAACGAAATGGGTGTTCCCTACAATGTACGCAGGGCGTGAAAAAAGTTAACCTCCCAAAAGAACGGTACCCCTAAAAAAGTTTGAAAACCACGACCTTAAACAGTGTTCCTGTGTTCTTAGACTTGAATGTTTGCACCACAGCAAAGGAATCACACTTATTATATCGTATAAATTAAAATTAAATAAACAAAAATTATTCTGGAGACAAGTCATGAGACAAAATAATGTTAGAAGATTTATAGGTGTGCTCAGCATTGAAGGTTAGCATGCAAAGAAATTGGACCCAGATGTTTTTTGCTCACCAACGTAAACATATCACATCGGATAAATGTTGACAGATTGTATGAAAGATTGTGACTAAATATATCCTGTCAAATAATTAATAAAAACTTGCTAAAAGCTATGTTATTCATTTAAAATGAATAAAACTTGGCAGGGTATGCAGAAAATTAAATCTGAACTTGAAATGCATGTGTTTGTGTGTTGGGGGGCTTTTAAAACATGTGCCTTTTTCTTTTCATTTTCTCACATTCATTTCATTTCATTATGTTTAATGCAGCCCTATGGGGGCACAAACCAGTGCAATCTGTAGGCCGGTCCCAGGCCCGGAAAAATGCAGAGGGTTTCGTCAGGAAGGGCATCCGGCGTAAAAACTGTGCCAAACAAATATGAGCGTTCATCTAAAGAATCCCATACCGGATCGGTCGTGGCCCGGGTTAACAACGCCTGCCCCCGGCACTGCTAACCTGCAGGGTGTCGGTGGAAATTCAGCTACTGTGGGTCGAAGACAAAAAACCGGATCTAGCGTCAGAAGAAAAAGAGGAATGCACAGAGCCTACAACTGAGTGTAGGGACTTTGAATGTTGGGACTATGACAGGAAAAGCACAGGAGTTGGTTGACATGATGATTAGGAGAAAGGTTGATATTCTGTGCATCCAAGAGAGCAGGTGGAAAGGTAGTAAGGCTAGAAGTTTGGGAGCAGGGTTTAAATTATTCTACCACGGAGTAGATGGGAAGAGAAATGGAGTAGGGGTTATTTTAAAGGAAGAGCTGGCTAAGAATGTCTTGGAGGTGAAAAGAGTATCAGATCGAGTGATGAGACTAAAATTTGAAATTGAGGGTGTTATGTATAATGTGGTTAGCGGCTATGCACCACAGGTAGGATGTGACCTAGATTTGAAAGAGAAATTCTGGAAGGAACTAGATGAAGTAGTTCTGAGCATCCCAGACAGCGAGAGAGTTGTGATTGGTGCAGATTGTAATGGACATATTGGTAAAGGAAACAGGGGCGATGAAGAAGTGATGGGTAAGTACGGCATCTAGGAAAGGAACTTTGAGGGACAGATGGTGGTGGACTTTGCAAAAAGGATGGAGATGGCTGTAGTGAACACTTATTTCCAGAAAAGGGAGGAACATATAGTGACCTACAAGAGCGGAGGTAGAAGCACGCAGGTGGATTATATTTTGTGCAGACGATGTAATCTGAAGGAGGTTACTGACTGTAAAGTAGTGGTAGAGGAGAGTGTAGCTCGACAGCACAGGATGGTAGTATGTAGGATGATTCTGGTGGTGGGTAGGAAGATTAAGAAGACAAAGGTAGAGCAGAGAACCATGTGGTGGAAGCTGAGAAAGGAAGAATGTTGTGCGGCCTTCCGGAAAGAGGTGAGACAGGCTCTCGATGGACAACCGAAGCTCCCGGAAGACTGGACGACGACAGCCAAGGTGATCAGAGAGACAGGCAGGAGAGTACTTGGTGTGTCATCTGGTAGGAAAGGGGAGAAGGAGACTTGGTGGTGGAACCCCAAAATACAGGGAGTCATACAAGGAAAGAGATTAGTGAAGAAGAAGTGGGATACTGAGAGGACTGAGGAGAGGCGAAAGGAGTACATCCAGATGCGACGTAGGGCAAAGGTAGAGTTGGCAAAGGCTAAACAAGAGGCATATGAAGACATGTACACCAGGTTGGACACGAAAGAAGGAGAAAAGGATCTCTACAGGTTGGCCAGACAGAGGGATAGAGATGGGAAGGATGTGCAGCAGGTCAGGGTGATTAAGGATAGAGATGGAAATGTGTTGACTGGAGCCGGTAGTGTACTAAATGGATGGAAAGAAAACTTTGAGAAGTTGATGAATGAAGAAAATGAGAGAGAAGGAAGAGTTGAAGAGGCAAGAGTGAAGGACCAGGAAGTGGAAATGATTACTAAGGGGGAAGTCAGAAACGCACTACAAAGGATGAAAAATGGAAAGGCAGTTGGTGCTGATGACATACCAGTAGAGGTATGGAAGCAATTTGGAGAGATGGCTGTGGAGTTTTTGACCAACTTATTCAACAGAATACTAGCGGGCGAAAAGATGCCTGAAGAATGGAGGAAAAGTGTTCTAGTTCCCATTTTTAAGAACAAAGGGGATGTTCAGAGCTGTGGGAACTATAGAGGAATAAAGTTGATGAGCCACACAATGAAGTTATGGGAAAGAGTAGTGGAGGCTCGACTCAGGACAGAAGTAAGTATCTGCGAGCAACAGTATGGTTTCATGCCTAGAAAGAGTACCACAGATGCATTATTTGCCTTGAGGATGCTCGTGGAAAAGTACAGAGAAGGTCAGAAGGAGCTACATTGTGTCTTTGTGGATCTAGAGAAAGCCTATGACAGAGTACCAAGAGAGGAACTGTGGTACTGCATGCGTAAGTCTGGTGTGGCAGAGAAGTATGTTAAAATAGTACAGGACATGTATGATGGCAGCAGAACAATGGTGAGGTGTGCCTTAGGTGTGACAGAGGAATTTAAGGTGGAGGTGGGACTGCATCAGGGATCAGCTCTGAGCCCCTTCCTGTTTGCAGTGGTAATGGATAGGCTGACAGATGAGGTTAGACTGGAATTCCCTTGGACCATGATGTTCGCAGATGGTATTGTCATATGCAGTGAAAGCAGGGAGCATGCAGAGGAACAATTGGAAAGATGGAGACATGCACTGGAAAGGAGAGGAATGAAGATTAGCCGAAGTAAAACAGAATATATGTGCGTGAATGAGAAAAGTGGAGGGGGAAGAGTGAGGCTACAGGGAGAAGAGATAGCGAGGGTGGACGACTTCAAATACTTGGGGTCATCAATACAGAGCAATGGAGAGTGTGGTCAGGAAGTGAAGAAACGGGTCCAAGCAGGTTGGAACAGCTGGCGAAAGGTGTCTGGTGTGTTATGTGACAGAAGAGTCTCTGCTAGGATGAAGGGCAAAGTTTACAAAACAGTGGTGAGGCCGGCCATGATGTACGGATTAGAGACGGTGGCACTGAAGAAACAACAGGAAGCTGAACTGGAGGTGGCAGAAATGAAGATGTTGAGGTTCTCGCTCGGAGTGAGCAGGTTGGATAGGATTAGAAATGAGCTCATTAGAGGGACAGCCAAAGTCAAAAAGCCAAAGCTGGATGTTTTGGAGACAAGATTCGAGAGAGCAGACTTCGATGGTTTGGACATGTTCAGAGGCGAGAGAGTGAGTATATTGGTAGAAGGATGCTGAGGATGGAGCTCCCAGGCAAAAGAGTGAGAGGAAGAGCAAAGAGAAGGTTTATGGATGTGGTGAGGGAAGACATGAGGGCAGTTGGGGTTAGAGAGGAAGATGCTAAGATGGCAAAAGATGACACACTGTGGCGACCCCTAACGGGACAAGCCGAAAGGAAAAGAAGAAGATTTCATTTCATTTTGTTTTAAAATTTCTTTCAGGTTCTTTTAGTGGTCCTTTTGAGTGTGATGTGCTGTTTCAAATATCATGACCAATCCTCAATTACTGATGAAGAGATATATTTGTATTAGTATGTCACTGGTGCTTTATTTAAAAGGGAATTGACCATCAAGGACTGTGAATTGTGGGCCATAGACTTCTGCCATACCCTTGGGATGAATGTGCATTCACCTGTGAAAACATGGATGTTTCCTATTTTAATGTTCAAACACCTTCATACCTTCTACGTGTTACAAAATGGAACAAGGGTTACCAAAATGTCCCCAAAGATGGCCCAGTACAAGCCAAACAAATTTGAAGCACTCCATACACCCACTAAGTCATGACAGATGATTGACTAAAACTGCTATAAAAGTTGTATACACTATGAAAATCACACTTGAAGGAAATAATAATGCAATTTTAAAACAATTTCATTCCCGCAATTGAATGTTAAGACACAGCAAAAGAGAATGGAATTATCAAATAAATGTTGCAATCCTGATTTATGCGAGAAGACAGATGATAATACAGCTGCACCTTAACATACAGTACATATTAGCAGTACCTTCTACCCATGTACAATGAGCACCACCAATTTGCTGCTGCCCTTATGCTCAAAATATTGGGAATTATCTGTATTTATATTTTGTTAGGTTTTTACTTGTGTTGTTTTTCAAAAAACAATAATGTACAACAATCATTAATAATAATTATTGTGCACGTGCTGATGTAGCTGTGATATAATCTCGGGACATGCCACAGGACACGTTTGTCCTGGTTCCTGCAATTGTCAGAACAGAATCCCTCAACCAACTAAATTAAATGCTCAATGAAGGCATAACATTTTATTAATAGTGTTGATAACACATATTACAGTCTTAAATAAATATTTAACACTGTTTGACTTGAACATTTTTTGCATTAAACTTAATTAACGTTTGTGCAGAGTGCAGTTTGTCCTCTACATTACACATCCTTGGCCAAGACTTCAAAAGTAACTTCTGGCTCATCTCCAATCTGAAAAATATCCATCATAGCTACCTTTGGTTACTTAGTCCAGTTTTGGTGCCTCCTGAATTCATGAAAAGTGATCCTATTTTGCCCAACAGCATGTCATCCTCTGTGTCTGGCGTTTGTGGAGAAAAATTTTTTGAATCCCAAGAGTTTTGGTTCCGCAGCACAGACTCTCGCCCACCTGACGCCATATCTTTCCTATGTAGCAGAACTTTAAAAATCTATTCTAAAACTGGAAGCCAGTGCAAGGACTTTAGAGTCCATTTAGAGCCCATTTAGAATGCTGCAGCTGTTTAATGGTCTTTTTGGAGAGACAAAGGTTTGATATTATTTGTCCCCTCTCCTAAACCCCAAGTGCAAAACCTGTGCATACCTATTCCAGGTGGTCAACTCCGCCTTTAAATGAATTATAGTTCTGAATTATGATGGGGATTTTCTACCCTGTGCCCAGTACCTCCATTTCCCAGTGCCTGGTCCTCAAGATAATGTTTTTTTCCTCTTTTGGGCACATAGGAGCACAAAGTCTGATCAGAGGTAAATGCAAAAAGGGTTGAAATATGTCATATGTCTATGTATTTTTTCTGATCTGTGAGGGTAGTTTGGCCTTTTTTCCCCCTCACAGTTCCCACCAAAGTCATTTTTCTTTTAATTCAGCAGCGAGGGTAATGAAGGTGAAAAAACTTTCTGTGATGACTTCGGTGCATTGCACAGCTCTAACATGTGCACCATCACAGACACGCACACAGACAATAATACACAATGGAGTTCATAAAAGTGAATCTCTCGACCAATGTAAGTGCATGATTGCAAATAAGAAATCTTTTGAATTTGCAGAAGAGCTTCGACCAGGTTCACACAGGCACACCCAAATACACAATATTATTCGCCCCCTTTACTTTCAGTGCAGGAAACTCACTCCAGAAGTTCAGTGAGCATCTCTGAATGATCCAATGTTGACTGATGATGATTAATAGAATCCACCTGTGTGTAATCAAGTCTCCGTATGAATGCACCTGCTCTGTGATAGTCTCAGGGTTCTGTTTAAAGTGCAGAGACCATCATGAAGACAAGGAACGCACCAGGCAGATACTGGTGTGGAGAAGTTTCAAGCTGGATTTGGATACAAAAAGATTTCCAAAGCTTTAAACATCTCAAGGAGAACTGTGCAAGCAATTGTATTGAAATGGAAGGAGAATCAGACTACTGAAACATATACCAAGACCCGGCCGTCCCTCTAAACTTTCACCATGAACAAGGAGAACACTGATCAGAGATGCAGCCAAGAGGCCCATAATCACTCTGGATGAACTGCAGAGATCTACAGTTGAGGTGGGAGAGTTGGTCCATCGGACAACATCAGTCGTACACTGCACAAATCTGGCCTTTATGGAAGAGTGGCAAAAAGAAAGCCATTTCTCAAAGATATCCATAAAAAGTCTCATTTAAAGTTTGCCACAAGCCACCAGGGTGACACACCAAACATGTGGAAGAAGGTGCTCTGGTCAGATGAAACCAAAATCGAAATTTTTGGCCACAATCCAAAACAATATGTTTGGCGTAAAAGCAACATAGCTCATCACCCTGAACACACCATCCCCACTGTCAAACATGGTGGTGGCAGCCTCATGGTTTGGGCCTGCTTTTATTCACCAGGGACAGGGAAGATGGTAAAAATTGATGGGAAGAGGAATGAATCCAAATTCAAGACCATCCTGGAAGAAAACCTGTCTGCCAAAGACCTGAGACTGGGACGGAGATTTATTTTCCAACAGGATAATGATCCAAGTGAGTGAGAGTGTCCGATTAATGTTGCATGTTGTTGGTATGTGGGAGGACACCGGAGTGCCCGGAGAAAACCCATGCAGGCACGGGGAGAACATGTAAGCTCCACTTGGCTAAAGTTTCAAGTCATTCATCATTTCATTTAATGTCATTTCAGTGGGAGATTTGGGCTTGTGTGATCAGTTGTAAAATTAGCTACTGGGTGTAATTTAATAATGCAAAGTGTTCAAGGTAGCCCTGCGCTCCCCTTATGTTATAATGCTCCCCGCTTCCCTTTCTATTTTGAAAACCACTCCTTTAGGCGATGGCGAAAAGCGGACGTGGAAAATGCCAAATCACTTGCATATTACAGACTTTATTGTATTTAAATTGAGTCTTATACTGTAAGCAGTGTGAGTTTCTGGCATGTACAATATGCATTGCCACACAGGGCAGTAAATCTTGGGCTGTGTCAAAAATAACTACATGATTAATATTATTTTTCTGAGCGTGTAAAGGCATGACAGTGTAACCATTGGTGTTTACAACGGGCGAAGCTGCTTGTAGACCATCCAGTTTCTATACACTCCACAATAGAAGGCTATTCAGGGCCCCTAATGCTTGGTTTACAGGAATCATGTAACTAAAGCGAGGAAAAGAAAGGTAATCCTGCCTGACTATTGATCAGGTGAATATACAGTGAAGAAAATAATTATCTGAACACGCTGCTATATTGCGAATTCTCCCACTTAGAAATAGGGAGGGGTCTGAAATTTTCATCGTGGGTGCATGTCCAATGTGAGAGAGATGATCTAAAAAGAAAAATCCAGAAATTGCAATGTATAATTTTTTAATGATTTATTTGTGTGATACAGCTGCAAATCAGGATTTGAACACCTGAGAAAACCATTCTTAATATTTGGTACAGTAGCCTTTGTTGGCAATTACAGAGGTAGTTGTTCACAAGGTTTGCACACACTGCAGGAGGGATTTTGGCCCAGTCCTCCACACAGATCTTCTCTAGATCAGACAGGTTTCTGGGGGGTTGCTGAGAAACACTGAGTTTCAGCTCCCTCCGAAGATATTGTATTGAGTTTAGGTCTGGAGACTGGCAAGGCCATGACTGAACATTGATATGCTTCTAACGGAGTCACTCTTTGGTTTTCCTGGCTATGTGCTTCGGGTCATTGTCATGTTGAAAGACACAGCCACGTCCCCTCTTCAATGCTCTGACTTAGGGAAAGAGGTTGTTCCCCAAAATTTCACAAGACATGGCCGTGGTCATCCTCTTCTTAATACAGTGCAGTCGTCCTGTCACATGTGCAGAAAAACATCACCAAAGCATGACGCTACCACCCCCATGCTTCACAGTAGGGATTTTGTGTTCTTGGGATGGAACTCATTATTCGTCTTCCTCCAAACACAGCTAGTGGAATTATGACCAAAAAGTTCCATTTTGGTCTCATTTTACCACAAAACATTCTCCCATGATTCCTCAGTATCATCCAAATGGTCATTAACTTAAAGACGGGGCTTGACATGTGCTGGTTGAAGCGGGAGAACCTTCAGCGCCATACATGATTTCAAACCGTGATGTTTTAGTGTATTACCAAGAGTCACCTTGGAAATGGCGGTCCCAGCTCTTTTCAGGTCATTGACCAAGTCCTATCGTATAGTCCTGGGCTGAATCCTCACCTTTCTAAGAACACTGAGACCCCACGGGGTGATATCTTGCATGGGGCTCTACTCCGATTGAGACTGACCATCATGTTTAGCTTCCTCCATTTTCTAATGATTGCTCCAACAGTGGACCTTTTTTCACCAAGCTGCTTGGCAATTTCTCTGTAACCCTTTCCAGTTGTGTAGAGTTGTACAATTTTGTCTGTGGTGTCTTTGGACAGCTCTTTGGTCTTGGCCATGTTACAAGTGTGAGTCTTACTGATTGTATGGTGTGGAGAGGTGTCTTTATGCAGCTAATGACCTCACACAGGTACATCTGATTCAGGATAATACATGGAGTGGTGGTGGACTTTTAAAGGCGGACAAACAGGTCTTTGAGTGTCAGAATTCTAGCTCATAGACAGGTGTTCAAATACCCTTTTGCAGCTGTATCACACAAATAAATCGTGAGAAAATCATACATTGTGATTCCGGATTTTTCTTTTTAGATTATCTCTCTCACAGGGGACATGCACCTACGATGAAAATTTCAGAACCCTCCATTATATCTAAGTGGGAGAACTTTCAGTATAGCAAGGTGTTCAAATATTTATTTTCTTCACTGTTTAAAAGTTAGAAATGACTGTGGATTATTGCTTAACATATGCGTTTTTTCATACTGTGGATACGAAAGAAGGAGAAAAGGAGCTCTACAGGTTGGCCAGACAGAGGGACAGAGATGGGAAGGATGTGCAACAAGTAAAGGTGATTAAGGATAGCGATAGAAATATGTTGACTGTGTCACGACCCATTGGAACGGAGGGTGGACCCAAATGCAGGACTCAGGAGATGCAGAGGCAATTCGGGAAAAAAGTTTATCAATCCAAGGTCGGGGATCGGGCAGGCAGTCAGGTATAGGAGCGGTAATCAGGACGTCGGACGTAGAGAGCAGATCAGCGGGCAGGCAGGAGTCAGTACACGTGAGATCGATCAAGGAAGGCAGAAGTGTCAAAGGAGTCAGGCTTACGGGGTCGGTCGGAGAACAGGCGGAGGTCGGTACACACGGGAATATGATCAGAGATACGGGAGTGCAGGAACGGGGCATGAGTTGCAACAATCTGGCGCCGGACCAGTCGTCCCCATGGTCCTATATACACCGGCGCCAATCAGCCAGCATGAGGCGCAGGTGTGTGCCTCCCAATCAGCGCGACCGCGCGGGCACCCATTCAGCCAGGGCTGGACCGGCAGTATCATGACAAACTGGTGCCAGTAGTCTGCTAAGCAGATGGAAAGAGTACTTTGAGACGTTAATGAATGAAGAAAATGGGAGAGAAGTTAGAGTAGAAGAGGCAAGCGTGAATGAACGGCAAGTGGCTTTAATTAGTAAGGGAGAAGTTAGAAAGGCACTGAACAGAATGAAAAATGGAAAGACATTTGGTGCCGATGACATACCAGTGGAGCTATGGTAGCAATTTGGTGAGGTGGCTGTGGAGTTTTTGACCAATTTATTCAACAGAATACTAGCGGGAGAGAAGATGCCAGAAGAATGGAGGAAAAGTGTGCTCATCCTTAAGAAAAAGAAGAAGAATGTGATATACAACAATTCCTTCTTTATTGCAAGGGTTAGTGGAGGAATAATTGTGATCATAATCATCATATATCTGCTTCCAATCAAGAAATGCTTTGCTCTGCTCTAGATAACGTGGCAGCCTCCGAGCAGGAAATAGCAAGAACAAAAACATCTAATCATCAGAACTGTTAGAACTGCTGCCTGTTAAAGAAATGATGCCCGCACATGTATTCAGCAATCTTCCACACATGCACACTCAGATGAACAAACATGTACACCTTGTTTCAAACTGTTTTGCTTGCCGTCTCCTTTTTGTAACATCCATGTAAATAAGGAGCGTCTTAAAACTAAATAAATGCTGAGGAGAAGATAAATACAGAGTGCAGTGGTGAATTGTACGAGACAGTTCCTCTCCTCTCTCCTCACGAGACTTGAACTGGTGTATTTTCTTCCTTTTTTTGTCCTGTTTAATGAATGTCTGATTGGCGACCTGACAGTTAGGGTTAGAACACACCTTGCAAAAGAAGTAGAGTGTGGAATACAACAATTCCTTGTTTATCGCAAGGGTGAGGGTTAAAACCCACCTTGCAATAGATGAAACCTGGCAAGTACGATAGAAATTTGTGGGATTATTTACACACATTTTAAAGTTGCGTGAAAATCTTATAACACTATAGTACCATATTTTGGACTGCAGCACTGGCACTGCTAACCTGCAGGGCATCGGTGGAAATTCAGCTACTGTGGGTCGAAGACAAAGAGGAGGAAACCGGATTCATCGTCAGAGGAAAAAGAGGAATGCACAGAGCCTACAACTGAGTGTAGGGACTTTGAATGTTGGGACTATGACAGGAATAGCTCAGGAGTTGGTTGACATGATAATTAGGAGAAAGGTTGATATTCTGTGCATCCAAGAGAGCAGGTGGAAAGGTAGTAAGGCTAGAAGTTTAGGAGCAGGGTTTAAATTATTCTACCACAGAGTAGATGGGAAGAGAAATTGAGTAGGGGTTATTTTAAAGGATGAGCTGACTAAGAATGTCTTGGAGGTGAAAAGAGTATCAGATCGAGTGATGAGACTAAAATTTGAAATTGAGGGCATTATGTATAATGTGGTTAGCGGCTATGCCCTACAGGTAGGATGTGACCTAGAGTTGAAAGAGAAATTCTGGAAGGAACTAGATGAAGTAGTACTGAGCATCCCAGACAGTGAGAGAGTTGTGATTGGTGTGGTGTGGTGTGGTGTGGTGTAAGTACTGCATCCAGGAGAGGAACTTTGAGGGACAGATGGTGGTGGGCTTTGCAAAAAGGATGGAGATGGCTGGAGTGAACACTTATTTCTAGAAGAGGCAGGAACATATAGTGACCTACAAGAGCATAGGTAGAAGCACGCTGGTGGATTATATTTTTTTAAAATGATGTAATCTGAAGGAGATTACTGATTGTAAAGTATTGGTTGGGGAGAGTGTAGCTAAACAGCATAGGATGGTGGTGTGTAGGATGACTCTGGTGGTGGGTAGGAAGATTAAGAAGACAAGGGTTGAGCAGAGAACCATGTGGTGGAAGCTGAGAAAGGAAGAATGTTGTGCGGCCTTTCGGAAAGAGGTGAGAAAGGCTCTAGATGGACAGCAGAAGCTCTCTGGACTACAACAGCCAATGTAATCAGAGAGACAGGCAGGAGAGTACTTTGTGTGTCTTCTGGTAGGAAAGTGGAGAAGGAGACTTGGTGGTGGAACCCCAAAAATACAGGGAGTCATTCAAGGAAAGAGATTAGCGTAGAAGAAGTGGGACACTGAGAGGACTGAGGAGAGGCGAAAGAAGTTCATTGAGATGCGAGGTAGGGCAAAGGTGGAAGTGGCAAAGGCTAAGCAAGAGGCATATGAAGACATGTACACCATGTTGGACACGAAATAAGGAGAAAAGGATCTCTACAAGTTGGCCAGACAGATGGATAGAGATGGGAAGGATGTGCTACAGGTAAGGGTGATTAAGGATAGAGATGGAAATGTATTGACTGGTGCCAGTAGAGTGCGAAATAGATGGAAAGAATACTTTGAGAAGTTGATGAATGAAGAAAATGAGAGAGAAGGAAGAGTTGAAGAGGCAAGTGTGAAGGACCAGGAAGTGGCAATGATTAGTAAGGGGCAAGTCAGAAAGGGACTACAAAGGATGAAAAATGGAAAGGCAGTTGGTCCTGATGACATACCCGTGGAGGTATGAAAGCATTTTGGAGGGATGGCTGTGGAGTTTTTGACCAACTTATACAACAGAATACTAGCGGGAGAAAAGATGCCTGAAGCATGGAGGAAAAGTGTTCTGGTTCCAATTTTTAAGAACAAAGGCGACGTTCAGAGCTGTGGGAATTATACAGGAATAAAGTTGATGAGCCACACAATGAAGTTATGGGAAAGATTAGTGGAGGCTGGCCTCAGGACAGAAGTAAGTATCTGCGAGCAACAGTATGGTTTCATGCCTAGAAAGAGTATCACAGATGCATTATTTGCCTTGAGGATGCTAGTGGAAAATTACAGAGAAGGTCAGAAGGAGCTACATTGTGTCATTTTGGATCTCGAGAAAGCCTATGACAGAGTACAAAGAGAGGAACTGTGGTACTGCATGCGTAAGTCTGGTGTGGCAGAGAAGTATGTTAAAATAGTACAGGACATGCATGATGGCAGCAGAACAATGGTGTGGTGTGCCTTAGGTATGACAGAAGAATTTAAGGTGGAGGTGGGACTGCATCAGCGGTCAGCTCTGGGCCCCTTCCTGTTTGCGGTAGTAATGGATAGGCTGACCAATAAGGTTAGACTGGAGTCCCCTTGGACCATGATGTTCGCAGATGTTATTGTGATCTGCAGTGAAAGCAGGGAGCAGGCAGAGGAACAATTAGAAAGATGGAAGCACACATTTGAAAGAAGTGGAAGGAAGATTAGCTGAAGTAAAACAGAACATATGTGCATGAACGTGAGGGGTGGAGGAGGAAGAGTGAGGCTCCAGGGAGAAGAGACAGTGAGGGTAGATAACTTTAAATATTTTGGGTCAACAATCCAGAGCGATGATGAGTGTGGGAAGGAAGTGAATAAACCAGTCCAAGCAAGTTAGAACAGCTGGCGGATGGTGTCTGGTGTGTTATGTGACAGAAGAGTCTCTGCTAGGATGAAGGGCAAAGTTTACAAAACAGTGGTGAGGCCGGCCATGATGTACGGATTAGAGACGGTGGCACTGAAGAAACAACAGGAAGCTGAACTGGAGGTGGCAGAAATGAAGATGTTGAGGTTTTCGCTCGGAGTGACCAGGTTGGATAGGATTAGAAATGAGCTCATTAGAGGGACAGCCAAGGTTAGATGTTTTGGAGACAAGATTCAAGAGAGCAGACTTCGATGGTTTGGACATGTCCATAGACGAGAGAGTGAGTAGGATGGTAGAAGTGTGCTGAGGATGGAGCTGCCAGCCAAAAGAGCGCCAGGAAGACCAAAGAGAAGGTTTATGGATGTGATGAGGGAAGAGATGAGGGCAGTTGGGGTTAGAGTGGAAGAGGCAGGAGATAGGCTGAAATGGAAAAGAAGAAGAAGATGTATTCAACAGTATAACACTATACTATGGATTGTATTATGTAACCTTCATTTAACAGTAGAGGGTTCCCTTGCCACAACGCAGTTCACTTTGCAATTTTTCCAACACACACGTGACTCTAGTAAGAATAAGCAATCCAGGAAAAGGATGGATGGATACAATGCATTTCTAACACTTTATAAAGCCTTTAAAAATACTGTAATGAACAGTTGTACTGTACACTGTGTATATTTGGTTCCTTGTAATGTGTTTTGTATTTTTTTTGTTTGTTTTACAGTTTTAGGAAAGGAAGTGTTTATTTTAACACAAAAAATCAGCATACCATCCACTCAAAATCCTTTGAAAAGGCAAATTATGATATGAATATGAAACCAAATAATTGCACTCATTCTACAATATAATGAGGGAGCATTGTATCATTACATTGTACAGTTCTAAGTTGCCCCGTTCCTGTTCATAATCCATTATATTTAAAAGAAACTATAAATTCTACTTCAGTCTGTGTGTGTGTGTGTGTGTGTGTGTTTGGTGTGCACGTGTGTCCGTGTATGTGTGTTAAGTGCCAGGCATCCCTCACAAGGTGCCGTTCAACTCTACTTTTCATGTGAAAAAATGTTTAAGTAAACTTTCAAACGACAAGGACAGGCTGCACTAATAGCAGTACAGTTGGGCTCAGATCAGCCATCAAACAAGAAGCAGAACGTGGCTGTGGGTGATGTGAAGGTTGCTCCTCCTTAGCCAGACTCTTGATGTTTTGTTTAATTTTGTTTTTCTTTGTTTGGTTTGTCTTTCTGGTGACCTTTCTCAGCAGCGGGTGATGAGTCTGTCCCACCAATCGGCAGTGACCTGAATTGATCGCACTTTTGTAACGTGTAACCGACAAAAATTCTGCATGACGACATGGACAACATGGTGCGGGAGTTTGAATATGTCACTGCTACTGGGTCAAATCAATGACATGCACAGCATCAGTTACTGTCCCTTCACACGAGGAGGTAGACGAGCCCCCCGAAAAACCTCACTGATGTTTTGATTTGGTTGTTTTGAATCACTTGTTTAAATAGAAAGCAAGTTTAGTCCAATATAACATGATATGGATTATCCAAAAGGTGGACCAAAGGGGCTGGAGGAGAAAATTAATAACAAATTGGTCGAACAAAGAAGACTCAGGAAATTAAATGAGAGGGAGACATGCAGTCATTTTTTTGTGACTGATCAACCATAACTTTTCATTTTATATAACCTCAATATGTATTAACTTTAATTCACAGAGAGAATAGAAAGGATGATTACTAGACTGAAAGGAAATTAATTGCAAGAGTTGGTTAGGTCCTCTTCTTGTCCTATCGACATGTCATTTTTAATGGATGTGCTTGTCCTACTGAGTAAACTCTTTGGAAGTTTCACATTTCATTTGCATCTGTAGCTCTGGATTCAGCTCTTGACTATGTGCCACCTTGGCAAACAGCATGATTCATCCTCAGGGGACTCCTGAGCTTTTATTCCCCATGTACTGTGATTAATGATTTCAAAACACAGGTTTGTGTGAGTAAAGGATTCTTTCAAAAGCAAAACTAACATAAAAATAAAAACTCATGAGAAGTAGGCAAACAAAAGAAAATGAAGTCAAATATCCATCTATCCATTCTCCAACCTGCTTATCCTTAACTAGGGTGGTGGTATCTTCAGGCAGGAGGCGGGGTAAACCTTGAACTGGTCGCCGGCCACTTGCAGGGCAGATTCAAACAAAGAACCATCTAGACTCACACTTACACCTACAGGCAATTGGGAGTCATCAATACACCTATAGTGCATGTTTTGGGGATTTTGGAGAAAACCGGAGTACCCAGAGAAAACCTATGGAGGAATGGGGAGAGCTTGCAAACTCCACACAGGTGGGACTTCGGATTTGAACGCGGTCCTCAGAACCGAGGCAGATATGCTAACAAGTCGTTCACCGTGCTGCTAGGAAACAAAATACATTTTAAAAATTGACCAATCCATCAATGACCATTATTATACAGCACATAGTAACATTTTGATAACAACTCTCCCCCAAAATTCTAATCCTGTAAAAGTGATTTGCACTCAAATATAATTCTTTGTTAAACAGTGTTCACATGAAACCCGTGCTCCTTTACTTAGCTTGTGAATGATTGGCATGACATTGCCGAGTGCTCCCATGTCCCTCTGCACTGAATTGTCTTGATGACTGTTTTATGGAAGCGGCATGACATTTGCTGCAGACGCTAGCTGATCTTTGAGAATCAATCCCAATGACATTAGGCAGCTGCTGGTTTTGAACGAAAATGTCATGTCTTTGCTGAAAACATTTGGCGATGAGGTAACTTTCATGAAATATTTTTTCAATGTCTATTGTGAGTCAATGAAAGTGTGTTATACCTTGGTCAAAGACAGAACTATGTCTCTATAAAATTACAACAAATAAAGTTATACACGGTATGGCAAAAATGTATCACACTCAACATTTTGTTGGACTGCAATTACTTTTGGCTATGGCAATCATAAACTTGGCAATATGGACTCTCCAGACTACCCATCCATCCATTATCCTAACCGCTCATCCTCACAAGGGTCAAGGGAAAGCTGGAGCCTATACCAGCTAGCTTTAGGCAAAAGGCAGACTACGCTTTGAACTGGTCGCCAGTCAGTTGCAGGGCAGATATCGACACCATGACTGAGTGGGAATAGATCCCACGCTGCCCACACCAAAGTCAGATGTCACGATCACCATCCGTGACTCTTGTCTAGACTATATAACCTTTTTACAGAGACCAATAATATTTCTCTGGAATGTGCAGCAATTTTCAGCCTTCAAATATATTATGTACTCTCAAGTGTTTTTGTTCAGGATGCACAGCTCTGTAGTTCTATTCACATTTTGATTATAAAACTCCAATGGCTAGCAATTTGACAACAGGCAAGCATGGTTGTTGAAGATCTAAGAACATACTCATTACAATAAAGTAAAACAAACAAACAAATGTGATTCTCACGGAAATATATTCATTGTTGAGGAACTAAAGCAAAAACAAGGCTTTCACTTTTTGCTTTGTTAAATTGACTTGAAATGATAATCTTGAGAAATGTTCTCTCCCTTGACATCAAAGGTGGCAAAGACAAGATTGTTGAATGTCCCTGAAGATTTTTTTATGCGTGAGTATTATATGCTGTGGGTTGTTTTAAGATCGATTCAGCAGTAGCAGGTTTTGTTAAATTTGTAAAAGAATATATCACCATTCATCCATGTTTCAAGCTGGGTTTGATTGTAATATCGCACCCATCACTATGAGTGGGTCATAGGGGGCCATGACCCCCCCCACTCACACACACACACAAACACCTGCCATTAGATACATATCGCTAAACAACACCATAATTGATATTTTATATTTTCATAGTAGATAGCTGTGTTATAAAATACTAATTTTGAGTTATGTATAAGAAATTGAAAATATAAAGAAACAATCATATGGTTATTTTTCTTTGACGGGAGTGTAATCTGCCACAGTCCAACATGGCCTTCCTGGAAAGAAAAAAAAAAGTCTGCCCGGTATATACTGTAATTTACATACAGTAATTTCTCGAGTATAATGTGTCTTGAAGTATAATGCGCACCCCCAAAGTTGACCTAAAAAAAAATCAGGAAAACGCTTTTACCAATGTATAATCTGCACCACCAATTTGCTGTGCTCAAAATATTGGTAATTATCTGTATTTATATTTTGTTAGGTTTGTATTTGTATTGTTTTTCAAAAAACTGTCTGTACAGCAGTCATTAAGAACAATCATTCTGCATATGCTGATGCAGCCGTAATATAATCTCAGGACATGCCACAGGACTCGGTTGTCCTGATCCCTGTAATTGTCAGAACAGAATTCCTAAACCATCTAAAATAAATGCTCAATTATGGCATAACATTTTATTAATACTGGTGTTAACACATATTCCAGTCTTAAATAAATATTTAACACGGTTTGACTTAAACATATCGTGGATTAAATATTTGTGCATAAAACGTTTGTGCGTACTGCACTTTATCCTCTACATTACACATCCTTGGCCAAGACTTCAAAAGCAATGTTTGGCTCATTTCCAATCTGAAAAATATCCATCGCAGCTACCTTTGGTGATTTGGTCCAGTTCTGGTGCCTCCTGAATTCATGAACAGTGATCCTAGTTTGCTCCCAAAGCATGTCTTCCTCTGTGCCATCCATGGCATTTGTAGGGAAACAGATTTTGAATCCCAAGAGTTTTGGTTCTCCAACGCAGCCTCTCGCCCACCTAACGCCATCTTTCCTATGGCTATCGAAACAATGTGAGCTCAAACTACGTAGAAACGAGTTTAATAGGCACATTTTAAAAAAAAGTAGGCGGCTCGGTGGATCAGCTGGTAAAGCGTCGGCCTCAAAGTTTTGAGGTCCCGGGTTCAATCCTGGACCCGCCTGTGTGGAGTTTGCATGTTCTGCCCGTGCCTGCGTGGGTTTTCTCCGGGCACTCCGGTGTCCTCCCACATCCCAAAAACATGCAACATTAACTGGACACTCTAAATTGCTCCTAAGTGTGATTGTGAGTGCGGCTGTTTGTGTCTATGTGCCCTGCAATTGGCTGGGAACGAGTTCCCCCTCCTGCCCGTTGACTGATGGGATAGGCTCCAGCACTCCCCGCAACGCTCGTGAGGATAAGCGGTGAAGAAAATGGATGGATGGATGGATGGATGGATGGATGGATGGATGGATAAAAAAAAGCGACCGTTTCAATGTGCGTGCTCCCATTTTTTTTTTATGTGCCCATGACGCTTGTATTACGTAGTTTGAGCTCACGTTGTTTTTATACCCACCTGAAGCCATTGAGGTTAGCTAACGTTGTTTCGGACTGCGGCGCTACTTCCGGGTTGGCGGCGTCATCGGCATGAGTGATGAGACTTTTTAAAGCAGCTGCACAACTAGCCGTTGTATTTGACATTTTTTTTGGCTTGGTTTAAGTTAAAACAAACTCTCAGGCAGTTGTTTCTGATCTTTGGTGGAGTAGCAACAAACATCCTATGCTAACGATCGTAAAATGCAAGCTCCCCGAGGAGGTCATAGAGTGCAGGTTGGGGGCGCACATTAACCGTAAATAAATATAAATGTGTAACATAAGACATCGAATATCATATTGAAATGTATATGTATACCTTTTTTAACCACTCTATGTACCTTTGTACAACTATGCAATGTGATTGTATTTTTTATTTTTCATCCATACCTAAATATAATGCGCTATATTAACTCTTTGAAAATATTTTTGGAAAAATGTCCGCATTATTTTTGAGAAATTGAGGTATACACTGTGAGTAATGTTGGCTTGCAACAGCTTTGCACAGTTTCCCAGGTGTATTTGTGAGTATTTTCACATGCTATGCTAACGATCGTAAAATGCAAGCTCCCCGAGGAGGTCATAGAGTTCAGGTTGGGGGCGCACATTACCGTAATAAATATAAATGTGTAAAAATAAGACATCGAATATCATATTGAAATGTATATGTATACCTTTTTTTAACCACTCTATGTACCTTTATACAACTATGCAATGTGATTGTATTTTTTATTTTTCATCCATACCTAAATATAATGCGCTATATTAACTCTTTGAAAATATTTTTGGATAAATGTGCGCATTATATTTGAGAAATTGAGGTATACACTGTTAGTAATGTTGGCTTGCAACAGCTTTGCACAATTTCCCAGGTGTATTTGTGAGTATTTTCGGTAATTACTCATTATGGCTGCAACATGCTATTTGCTGACTTGTCACAGCAAGATGGCTGAGTAGTATTAGTAGAAGAACCTGCCAGGCTAACAGTTCTCTACTTTTTTGGAGGAACTCACTGAGTGAAAAGGAAGAAGACTATTGCTTTTTGGATGTAAAGCAGGCCACAGGTCATCTGTTGTTATTTTCATTTTTATTGTGGCGACAGACTTGTGAGACCAAACAATCCAGGGTGTAGTCCTTCCAATATCAGCTCGGGTAGGGTCCAGGTCCCCACAACCCTGAACGGGATAATAGGTATAGGAAATGGATGGATGGACTTGTGAGATGTGTTATAGCAGGGATGGCCAACCCGTGGCTCTCGAGTCACATGCGGCTCTTTGTCTCCTTTTGTGCGGCTCTCATGAAGGCACAAAAGGAGATCGAAGTTCTGTTTATGTGCGTGTTGGCACGCACTCTTTGCTTTGAGTTCACTTCGGTAGTTGGGAGAGCATACTGAACTAGGGGTTTTCACTGTACGGCCCTCGGTCCATTTGTGATGATTTTTTTAGCAACCGGCAGCATGCACTAAAAATTGGACACGGCTCAAGACAATATTTGTGAAAAACATTGTGAAAAGTGTGCGTGCATATTGTTTCAAGCTTTTACAGGAAAATTAGGAGCTTTTTACAGGAAAATAAAGAACAAAATTTCGCTATAAACAGTAAAAAAAAAAGGAATTCCATCACAGAAACAACAATTGTTTGCTCCATTTTCTGCTGTGTTAAGGTCTGACTTCACATAAATAATTCTGAAGTAACTACTTCAAATTGTCAGCTGACCACAGATTTCTTTCAACTCTTTGCCATTAACACAATTTAGCGACAGGTATTCAGTAATACATTATCAAAATATAGGCATCTGATAGGTTTCAGGGTGTGTAAAAAATTGTAATTGAAAAATTCAATTTCGATGTCTCCTTCTTTGGCCCTCTGAAGCTAAAGTTTGGGCACCCCTGCATTATACAAACACTCAATCACAAACAGTTCCTCTTACATTTGTGAAATCCAGCATGAGTGCTTCTGGTTCAGTTTGCTTTATAATTGTTTAATTGTCTGTCGGTGGGTCAGCTGTTATTTATGTTGATCAAACATGTAAGGATTTGGGATTGTAATTTATTTGAGAGATTTAATATTTAGGATTATTTGCTTTGACCGTTTTCTGACCAGATCATGGTGGCAAAATTACTCTTAAAGGTTCTGTATTTTGCCAGGCAACAATTTCAAGGATTTGACATAATTTTAATATTTTCTCTACGGTACCTCAATAAACATGTGAAATGTGAATTAAAATTGTCCACAGTTTTCGTCTGCTGAGAAGCCTAAAATCAGGTCGTTCAAATTTCTCAAGCGTATCTACATCACTAGCAAAGATCTGCGTCTTCCTTTTCTGCTCTGAGCCAGCGCCATCAACATAACAAATGTGTGCTCTCACAAGTGGGTCTTCTACGTGGAGGCATCTAATCAGAGGAAAGGGAACAGATTTAGCCAAAGACTGTATGCAGTAGATAGAAAATGTGGTCAAATGAAAGTAACCGTCAGAGAGGCCTTTTCTGGATACTCGTATAACAAAAGCAAGGTATTTTTAAACGGCACTTTTATAGCAAGTACATGTTAGAGAGTCACTCTATGGAGAGCTACATTGCCATACCTTTGACAGATTGGACCACAGAATAATCGTACAGGATAATTTTGGGACATCTAATAATCGGACCTTCTGATGACTTTGATTGTAATAGGGGAATTGGGCTAAAATTAGGCCTGACTATTGGTACTGTGTACTCAGTCCTATAAGGGAATAGATTTCACAGAGTATAAACACTTTCTTATCTTACTTCGGTCAAAATTTCATGTATCTGTACATTACTTTTTTATTTATATTTATGGCAACTTTCACTTGTACTCCATAAGATTTCCAAAGTAAAATGTATTTCACACTGATACATATCTTCTTACCAAGTTCACTATTTCAAAATAAAATCCAAAAGAAATGTTAACTGACTTGATCCCTGAACCGCAAAGCACAGAGTGGAATAGTATTCCTTCATCTCATGATGCAATAAGATCAGTACTGATACAAGGAGGTTATGAAAATGAAGCCCAGGTAATTCAGAAATCTTTATACATAAGTAATGTGGTAATGCGTGACTCTCTGTGTTGCTCCTTCCAACAGTGTTGTATGTTGGCCAGGCTAATTTGTCATTATCCAACTAATGTACTAATGTACCACTAAAGAAGACTTCTTCTTTTCCTTTCGCCTTGTCCCGTTAGGGGTCACCACAGCGTGTCATCTTTTTTCCATCTTAGCCTATCTCCTGCATCTTCCTCCCTAGCCACATCCATCAGGCTTCTCTTTGGTCTTCCTATCAATCTGATACTCTTTTCACCTCCAAGACATTCTTAGCTTGCTCTTCCTTTAAAATAACCCCTACTCTATTTCTCTTCCCATCTACGCTGTGGTAGAATAATTTAAATCCTGCTCCTAAACTTCTAGTCTTACCAGCTTTCCACCTGCTCTCTTGGATGCACACTATATCAACCTTTCTCCTAATCATCATATCAACCAAGTCCTGAGCTTTTCCTGTCATTGTCCCAACATTCAAAGTCCCTACACTCAGTTGCAGGCTCTGTGCATTCCTCCTCATCTTCTGCCAAAGAATCTGCTTTCCTGCTCTTCTTTGTCTTTGACCCATAGTAGCTGAATTTCCACCAACACAATGCAGGTTAGCGGTGCCGGGGGCGGGCATCGTTAACCTGGGGCATGACTGATCCGGTATGGGATTCTTTAAAAGAACGCTCATATTTGTTTGGCACAGTTTTTACGCCGGATGCCCTTCCTGACGCAACCCTCTGCATTTATCCGGGCTTGGAACCGGCCTACAGATTGCACTGGCTTGTGCCCCCATTACTAAAGAAGACATTTAAAAAAAAAAAAATTGAAATATATAAAAGCATGATCAACAA
Source organism: Syngnathoides biaculeatus (assembly GCF_019802595.1). Lineage (NCBI taxonomy): Eukaryota > Metazoa > Chordata > Actinopteri > Syngnathiformes > Syngnathidae > Syngnathoides > Syngnathoides biaculeatus. The sequence continues at coordinate 19,129,892 of NC_084643.1, read as the reverse complement.
TCTAAAAATTGACCAAAAAAAAACAAATTTTGATTCATATCTCCAACAATGAACTACAATTGCTATCAGAAAGTTACTTTTGATATTTAAATACAGCAAGGTCTATACGTTAGGGCTTTTATTCAAGTAGCATTCTACAAGGAGAATTGAACATCTATCAAAGTTTTTTTTTCAAGATACTTTCAAATGCTTACCCAATATTCATTGATGAGCCTTCTTGAATTTGCTGTAGAAACTTGCTCATAAATGGATTGAAATGTAATCCTCTCCATCTCAGAATTTTAAGGTTAAATTGTGCAACTTTATCAGAGCTGCTTGATATCCATGACTTTCCTAAATGTGCACTTTTTAAGATATCATTATTTTTTTCTTATTCTCTTTAGTAATATGTTACCATGAGCTCCAAAGAGTGTAAATTGTCAAACACAATTGTCATCTGAATTTCAATCCCATTATCGTTTCATTTTCTTCCCACATTCCCAGCGGAGATGGAGTCCATTAAGCAAATCGCAGGTGCTGTCAAACTGTCAGTTCTTATGGAAGCAATTAACACATATCAACAGTCAAGCAGCCAATCTAGTTGCAGGGAGGAAAACGAATTCAAAACAAGGAAGAAAAATCTGCATTGAATATAGAACAAGAGAATGCAGTTTCGAAAGAAAGTGTGTATGAATTGAAATGTAGTACTGTAGTTGTATTGATTTGCAAAAAAAGGGAATTTAAGAATTAAAAGAGTGCTCTAGTGGCACAGTAGTAAGACTGGTTAGCACATCTGCCTCACAGTTCTAAGGACCCATGTCAAATCTGGCCTCGCTTGTGTGGAGTTTGCATGTTCTCCCTGTGCCTGAGTGGGTGTTGGATTTATTGTAACTACATTTATTATGTATTTGAATTATTGTAAATACATTTCGTATGCATAGAAACAGACGAAGTATTAGCCTTGCTTCGGACAGAAAGGATGCGCAGCCTTCACGCAGGTGCACCAGCCGAGGAGCTGATTCCTGCTCAAGTGGCCAAGAACAGTTGACTCACACACACGTACGCACACACACACGCACACATACACGCACACACAACTCATAAAAGAATCCTGAGTCAACAACATTTTTCATGATATAAAATGAATGAGATGGTAGCGGTGTGAGGTCATATCTCTTGAAAAGTGCTGCATGAAAAATGACGTGAAATGACTTGCATGAATTTCCTCATGAAATATTGGTTTACGCCCAAACCCAGAAAACATTGAGAGCACAGCAATGACCAGATGTGCGTACACATAAATCCAAATACATTTGCTTTATACATCCCAATCAATCTGGAATTGAGCGCCCACATCGGAGTAGCAGACCCTTCCCTTTCCTCGCCACTATTTAAATATGCAAATCATTTTCAGATGAACCCTGCCTGCACCTGGGATCCCAATCTCTGCATGATCAGAAAAAAGAAAATGGGCAAGGTAATGAAGAAAGAAAAAATCCTGAATGTGAAGCTGAGATGCTGCTCATTGGACTGGAAGTGCTCAAGAAAATCCTCTTTGGCACGCTCTGGTGTTAAAAACAAGCGAAAGAGTGAATGGACAGCATTTGTGTGGCTGTCAATTGTGTTGGGTAGGAACAGTGCACGTGCTAAACTGGGAAAGAGGTGGTCAGACATTAAATTGGATGTGAACTGGAGGACAGTTAACCACCATCAAAATGGAGCCAGAACAGATGGAGGAGCCAGCACAGAGGTCCTCACCCTGTTCCAGGAGAGAGTCGCTGCAACCATAGGTGACACTACTCTCACATGTGGCTGACTCTGATTGCTACCAAGGAAATACCAAGTATTTCTTGTAACTCACAACAAATGTGTTCATACAGTAACCTCCACTCAGCCCATTAAGGGAAAGGTTCACACGTAAATGTTGAATTTGTAATAAATGTTTTGAATTCAATAGAGGCATGTCAGCATATTAAAGAGGAGATTTAAAAAAAAATGTTGACTCCTATTTGATTGCTATCGGGAGAATGGATTTACCCTTCAGAAGTTTGCAAGAGACCTGGTTTGTTGTGAAAAATGGATTGCACGGGTGCAGAGGACGAGACCTTCATGCGTTCTGAATGACAGGTAGGTGTGTATAGAGCTACGAAAAAAAAATAATAGTTTGGGGCGGACCACGTAATCGGTCTCTCATAACATAACAAAAGATCCACGTACGAAATATGTCGATGTGCGTGTCAGATGGCATCGGGCTGCTGCGTGGATGGCAGTATGCAGTTCATCAAGGTTAGCCTATGCGCAGAGATGCGATCAAGGACACATCTGGCTACAGAACAAAACTCCACTGAGGACATGAGGAAATTTTGTAGTCATGACTAAATATGGGCATAAGACATACTTCAATTACATAATCTATTTTAGAATGTTTATAGGAATGCCACTTGGGCTTTAAATACATTCCTCTAGATTAGCTAGCCAAACCCATGGCAGCCCCAAAACTGGCCTGTGCATTGAATGAAAATAGTTCGAGCTTCCCAGTCAGATGGTGATCTTAAGGGAAAGTAATTTGTCGATTTCGCTAATAAAAATGCCAGGGAATAACGTGCAGGTGAATGAAAATACGCGGAAAAGTACAGGATGTTTTTTTTGTTTTTTGCGAGCGCAACAGCAAGCCATTCTCTGCCTTTTGTGTCAGACGTTTTATAGCTTCAAATCTTCACTTCGGCTCACTCCACGCTAAGATCGACCTGGAATTTCCAAAAGGTTAGTCACTTTGAAAAATCATACAGAATAGCTTTTTTTTTTTTTTTTTTTTTTATGAAGTGTCCAGAGATGAACGCTTGCATAATATCAAGTGGCTTGGAACATTGGAAGAGTAAAAACAAGGCATACATTGAGGGGTAATTTATTAAAAAATGCCTGTGATGTCGCTGAAATCTTGTGTCCTGAAAACCAAAATCTTCAACAAATGGAATCAGACCTTCAACTGTCCCACCACACTGTTGAACAGAGAATTTCAGACATTAGCATGGCTACTGATTCATAGTTTCACTCTAATCATGTGCGTATTTCAGTGTTGCATTAGATGAGAGTTGTGACAGACAAGACAAGACTTGCTTGAACTGCTAGTTTGTCAGTGTGAGAAAGAGGACACAATTTTATTATGTTTTTTATCCCTGGCCTGTAGTTTTGGTACTCTATAGGAGTCGATTTTCTTTGTTATCATGTTGGTGTGTGACATTTACAATAAATCTGGATGACCAAAGGTATGTGCGTGAGGAGGGAATGATATCCATGTGTATGATGTGGCTCTCTGCTGTAACACAGTAAAAATGTGGCTCTTCATCTCTGACTGGTTGGCCAACCCTGCACTCGATATCCTAATAGTATCCACTTTGTGTGTCATTTTGTCATGTTATAGAAACTAAATAAATAGCTCCAGTACAGTCCAGTGCCTTGTGAAAGTATTCTGTCCCCTTGAACTTTTCAACCTTTCGCCACATTTCAAGCTTCAAGCAGAAAGATATTTTTTTTTTTTTTCAAGAATCAACAAGTGGGACACAATCGTCCCACCCAAGTGGAATGAAATTTATTCAATATTTTAAACTTTTTTTAACAAATTTATACCTCAAAAGTGGGGCATATTGTTCAACCCCCTTGCATTAATACTTTATAGCGTGACCTTTTGCTGCAATTACAGCTGCAAGTCACTTGGGGTATGTCTCTATCAGTCATGGTCCTGCCAGTCCAGCCCTGGCTGTGCGGGTGCCCACGCGTTCACGCTCATTGGGAGGCACACAGATCGTTGCAACTCATGTCCCGTTCCAGCACTCTCGTATCCCTGATCGACAACCCGTGTGCACCGACCTCCACCTGTTCTCCGACCCACCCCGTAAGCCTGACTCCCTTTTGATACTCCTGCCTGCTTTGATCGTTCTCCCGTGTACCGACTCCTGCCTGCCCACTGACCTGGTCTCTACGCCCGACGTCCTGACTACCGCTGCTGCACCTGACTGCCTGCCCGATCCCCGACCTTGGAATAATAAACGTTTTCCCCGATTTACCTCTGCGTCTTCCGACTCCTGGTCTGGACTTTGACTTGGCTAGTCCAACACCTGGATACGTTTATTTGTAAACCATTCCATTGTAGATTTGGCTTTTTTCAGGTTTTCTTCCAGAATGGTCTTGTATTTGGCTCAATTCATCTTCCCATCAATTTTTACCATCTTCCCTTTCCCTGGTGAATAAAAGCAGGCCCAAACCATGAGGCTGCCACCACCATGTTTGACAGCGGGGATGGTGTGTTCAGGGTGATGAGCTGTGTCGCTTTTACGCCTCACATATCTTTTGCATAGTGGCCAAAAAGTTCGTTTTTGGTTTCATCTGACCAGAGCACCTACTTCCACATGTTTGGTGTGTCTCCCAGGTGGCTTGTGGAAAACTTTAAACAAGACTTTTTATGGATATCTTTGAAAAATGGCTTTCTTTTTGCCACTCTTCCATAAAGGCCAGATTTGAGCAGTGTATGACTGATTGATGTCCTATTGGCAGACTTTCCCACCTCAGTTGTAGATCTCTGGAGTTCATCCAGAGTTATCATGGGCCTCTTGGCTGCATCTCTGATCAGTGTTCTCCTTGTTCGAGGTTAAAGTTTAGAGGGATGGCCAAGTCTTGGTAGATTTGCAGTGGTCTGACACTCCTCTCATTTCAATGTGATTGGTTGCACAGTGCTCTTTGAGATGTTTAAAGTTTGGGAAATCTTTTTGTGTCAAAATCCGGCTTTAAACTTCTCCACAACAGTTTCTCGGACCGGCCTGGTGCGTTGCTTGTCTTTCTGATGCTCTCTGCACTTTAAACAAAACCCTGAAACTGTAACAGAGCAGGTGCATTTATACGGACACTTGATTACACACAGGTGGATTCTATTTATCATCATCAGTCAACATTGGATCATTCAGAGATCCTCAGTGAACTTCTGGAGTGAGTTTGCTGCACTGAAAGTAAAGGGGTCGTATAATATTGCCCGGCCCACTTTTCAGTTTTTTATTTGTTAAAAAAGTATAAAATATCCAATACATTTTGTTCCACTTTATGATTTTGTCCCACTTGTTGGTAATTCTTGAAAAAAAAAAAACAATTTTATATCTTTATGTTTGAAGCCTGGAATGTATTGAAAGGTTGAAAGTTCAAGGGGGGCGAGTTTTTTCACAAGGCACTATATATCTGTATATACTGTAGGTTAGACTTGAGTAAAAAAACACTTAAATAATTAGAGGCTTTAAAGTTAGTTAATATTGATTAACCACATTTTAATCACACTGTAAAAATTTCCTTTGGCTCGAAAAGTTTAGGAAAAATAACTTCAGATTGTGATGGTGCATCTACACAAACTCTACACAAAAAAACTGCACCTCGCGGCATCCGACTATAAAATTCCTGAAGTTTACAGATGACACCACAGTCATCGGCCTCATTAAAAGACGGCGACGAGTTTGCATATCAACAGGGAGTGGTGAAACTGGAGCTTTGGTGTGGTCAACATAACCTGGCATTGAACACTCTAAAGCGCAGGCCATTTACGGCCCACAAGTTGATATTTTGTGGCCCCCACCTTAATATGAAAGTATAATTGTAGTGCGGCCCGTGAGTTTTATATTGAAGGAACTTTTACAGTGTTGTGTGTGGAGCAGAACAATCACAGTGGGGTAGATGGCTTTTGGGCATGTGACATCGACCGGGGTTGATGCAATCAGAGAAACCATTTTCAATGAGAAAGTTGCAGCAGCGTTGCCAAGAAGTTTTTTTTTTTGTTTTTTTTTTTTTTTAGACATTTAACACACAAGTTGTAACACACCAGCGTCCTTCATCTTATTTTGTGTTTAAAAAAAGATTTGAGAAGGTAGGATTGTTTTTAATTTCTAATTTTAATTCCACATATGTCCATGTGTGCTGAGGCTGCAGCCCGTCAGCCAGACTCCGCCTCCAGCGGCCCCAAGTTAAATTTAGTTTGTGACCCCTGCTGTAAAGACTGTAAAGATGATTGTGGATTTCAGGAGGCGTACTTCACAACAGCTGTCCAATTGTCTTGTGTCAACCGTAAAGACCTTCAAGTTCTTGGGAATTACAGTCTCAGATGACCTGAAGTGGGAGATGAACATCTACTGCATCCTCAAAAAAGCCCAATAAAGGATGTACTTCTGAGGAGGCACGGCCTGTCACGAGAACTGCTGAGACAGTTCAAACTGCGGGCATCCAATTAGTACTGTGTACCTCCATATCTGTCTGATTTGGGGGCGCCACAAAAAAAGGACAAAGTCGAACTGCAACGGACAATCAAAACCGCTGAACGGATTGTCGGCATCACTCTACCCACTATTGAAGACTTGCATGTAACGCGAACTAGGTCCAGAGCGGGCAGGATCCTTTCGGACCCTCCGCATCATGGCCACCAGCTTTTCCAGCTCCTTCCATCAGGGAAGTGCTACAGATCAATGGAAGTCAAAACTAGCAGGCATTTGAACAGTTTTCAGCGAACCTAACCTATTTTTCTGTCTTGTCCCATTGTTGCGACACACACTCACATCGTACTGGTCCAATCAGTATTAGTATTAGTAATATATTTTGTAGACTATTGCATGATCCGTCACTTTAAACTGCTCCCTATGCAAAATTGTCATTGCGCTGGTCTATAACGGGAACCGCAAATCGGTAAAGGCAATCTGTAGTAGCTTCACACAATGTCGGACGTTGACACATGCTTATCTATTACCTGTTCTAAATGAAAAAGACTTTACTTCTTGCACATCTTTGACTCTTATAAGGAATAGTTCATATAAACAGAAAGGTCTCTTTTTCTTTGTTGTTCTTTGTTCTGATGTCGTACCAGGGTGGCACCGACTGCCAGAGAAAAATTCCTTGTGTGTTTTTAAACACTTGGCCAATAAAACTGATTCTTATTCTGATTCTGAAGAAATGGAGGAGTACAGAGACTGAGCAATAGGTTTTCTCCTCATTTGTTTATTCTCAAGCAGCCTGCCTTGACACGAATCATAGCTATGAGTGAGTGTGGATGCACTCATGCCTATTTGTATAATATAAAAGTGGAGAGTGGGTCTGGCAGTCGAGAGGAAGCCTGAGGGCCCCTTCTAGGGAGTTCTGTGGGTGGAGTGTCATTCTACTGCAGAGACAACCTTTTCAATAAAAGCCACTTCCCTGTGAGGAATCCAGGTGAGCCCACATTTACAATTTCCTTTTAGTTAAATTCAAAGTGCAGGTGCATTCAACATTCTAAATGGAATTCAATCACTTAATGTGCATAGATTAATGCTTGAATTACTCTGACTCATCAAAATCAGTATAGCCAGTAATCTGGAATAGGACACTGGAACCAAGGATCTGTGTTTGGCCCCAACAAAATATTGTACTTATTATTTCTGAGATATTTGGGGTCAAGCTTGCCTCAATTGCTGCATCTAGCTAAGAATTCAAATCACTGCTGGGGATGCTTGTTATTTCACATCTACCACAGCTGCTGCCTGCCACCTGGGGCTTTCATGGCAAAATTGCCACATCTTGCACACTCACTGCTGCAAAGTGATCCCCTTAATGCTTGTCCGACTGTGAGCTTCTACGCAATGTATGATAATTGCCTATCCAATTAGTTTGTGCAAAGGTGGCAGAGGCTTTTCTAATTGAGTACATTTAAACAAATCAGATGGTCTCCAACTAACCTTAGTGTTATACCAAGAGTTTCACACAACATGTAGGAAGCAGGCACCATATTTCTTTGCTGATGCCTAATACTTTTAGTTGTTTGTTTGAGTTTGTTTCAGCATTCTCATTGACCAGTTCACATCAGTTTGAAATGTATTATTTCTTTCATACATTGAAACTGAGGTGTCTTCATGATATTTTTTAATTTGTTTTTAATAATTATCAGCACTGACGTACTTTTCATGTCCTCCTCCGGGGGGTGCGGGGTATTCTTTAATGATGTTTATGTCTTGGAAGGGAACCCACACGGAGCAAAAGATAACTTCACATTTGCCCAGTGTATATAACATTTGCTTCAGAAAAAAATAGTCTGGCACTTCTGAGCAGCTGCCAACCTCATTGTATTCCAACTGTCACCTTGCATGCAAGATTTTATTAAATTCTATCTTTAATTTCTCACAAAGTAGTTGTCTTGTCTCTCCTCTATTAAGGACTCACATTTTTTCTGTGACAATATACACTGTAAGTCACGTTCATGCTTGAGTTTGTGTTCCAGTTGCCATGGTGAGCATTACTGGGCAAAGTCTCAAGTTGCATACCGCTATTTCATTTGCCAAACAGCTGGTTTATAGATGCAGTTGTAGTGGAAAAATGGACAAATCCTATTGCTGTCTTCCTTTGAGTTCTTTTCCTGCACTCTGAGCATTCTTGAACCAGCGATCCAACACATGCCTTACACAAGATAAGGCCAAAATCGCTTTTATAATAAATCTCTCAACCAAGAACGCAGCAGCTTAGGGGTTTCACAATTCCAAAGCAGCTTTTGGTTTGTCCTTAGTTTTTTTAATCAACTAATTAAAGGCAAGGAAGTGAGGAGTCGTGTGTTAGACTTACCGCAGGGAGGCTCATCTGTGGTTGAGATTTCCATTCCCTACCAAGTTTTAGCAGCAGAGAGTAGATTCGATGATTTTGCACTGTGTGGAATTTTTCAGCATGGATGAAATCGACTCATCAAAGATGAGCTGGGTGCTCTACGACATGAATGTTCTCGCCCAGGGGTTGGCAAACCGCGGCTCCGGAGCCGCATGGGGCTCCCACCCCAATGTTGTGGCTCTGCATGGCTTGGGAAAGTAAATGTCAGCTTGAAGTGTGTTAATTGACTTAAAAAAAATGTGTATTGTGTCTTCTTATTCAGTCAAAGTTTTCACCTTCTTTTTTCAAACGTTGTGGAATTTCGGTGAGGTGCGAAAAAAAAGCTTGTGGTTTTGATTTCCCGACTGACCCTAAAAATTCCCGCCGACTCAAAAATATCTACACCACGTAATAAATGTCAGGGGGCGTGGTTCTCCATGGCCACGCACACAATCACTGCACGCACGCACTACGCATTGCGGCTGTAGCAAAGTGTTAAGTTGGGTATTTGATGTGGCGTCAGGTCGCTATAAAAACAATGAGAGCTCAAACTATGTGGAAACAAGCGTAATGGGCACATTAAAAAAATCGGGAGGACAGAGTAAAAATGCTCGACGTGTAGCGCCGGAGAAAAGGAGTCGGAGGCGGAGTGTCGGACACGGGAACAGAACTTGCATTATTGTTCGACATCAAAACACTACTCGCATAACGGCGGGAACTCTGTTAACCTTTTCTCCGGAAGCGCAACAACAAAAACAGTCCGTGCGGAACCCCGCACCCCAACTCGAGGTCCCGCGGGTGAATTATGTAAACACCACACAAGCCCCCCCCAGAATTCACCCATAGTCAAAATCCTTGTGCCGTGGAGGGATGATGACCCGACCCCGGCGGGTGTGCACTGTAGGGGCCGAGGGGGGCAGGGCCGCACTGTCCATTGAGTCACGGGACAAGGGCTCAGGCGGGGTCAAGGGTACCCCGGCAGGCGCAGGGGCACAGGGCAAAGGGGGACGACCCCGGCGCGGGGGGAGGGCCAACCCCAAAGGCTGGGCAATGTCCAGGTGCGCGGGTTTGACCCTGTCCACGGAAACAGTCTCGGGTCTGCCGCCAATGTCCACGAGCAGGCTCTTATCCCCGTGCTCCAGGACCCTGAACGGCCCGTCGTAAGGAGGGCGGAGAGGTCCACAGTGGGCGTCATGATGAACAAACACAAAATCCGCAGAGCGCAGGTGACAGGGCAGCCGGGCAGCTGGGGTGCCATGTTGCGACGTGGGAACCGGCGCGAACCCTTTTGCGGCCTCCAGCAGGGAGGACCGTTGCCTGGCTGCGGACCAGGGCGCTGTGGCGTCCGGGATGAATTCGCCGGGGACCCGCAGTGGCTGGCCGTAGAAGAGTTCGGCGGATGAGGACAACAGGTCCTCCTTGGGGGCGCACCTGAGGCCGAGCATGACCCACGGGAGCTTATCCAACCAGTTGCCGTCCATCAAGCCGGCACGCAGGGCTCCTTTCATGGAGCGGTGGAACCGCTCGCAAAGACCGTTCGCCTGGGGGTGATAGGCGGTAGTGCGGTGCAGCTTGACCCCCAAACTCTCAGCGACTGCGTTCCAGAGTTCAGAGGTAAACTGAGGGCCACGATCTGAGGAAAGGTCGCACGGTGTCCCGAAGCGTGCAACCCACGTGCCGATGAACGCCCGGGCCACGTTTGACGACGTTGTCGAGGAGAGGGGAACGGCTTCGAGCCAGCGGGTCGTCCTGTCCACCATGGTGAGCAAGTAGGTGAATCCGTGCGAGGGAGGAAGTGGACCTACCAAGTCGACGTTGACGTGGTCAAACCTCCTCTCGGGGACAGCGAAGGGCTCCAAGGGGGCTTTTGTGTGGCGATGCACCTTAGCCCGCTGACAGGCCACGCACGAGTCGACCCAGGCCTGCACATCTTTCTTGAGACCGCGCCACACGAACTTCTGGGCCACCAGCCTCACGGACGGTTTCCTTCCGGGGTGGGAGAGGTTGTGGACCACCTCGAAAACAGCTCTTCGCCAGTTTGCAGGGACCAGCGGCCGAGGCTGGTCAGCTGAGAGGTCGCACAGCAACCTGACGCCGCGACTTCCTCCAGGCGCAAACCCGTGTCAGAAGTCTTGAGGGCCTGCACCCCGTGGTCCGAGGCCTGGTCTGCACTCATGCGGGAGTAGTCGAGACCCAGATGCACAGTGTCGACGATCGCCCTGGGGAGGCAGTCCGCGACCACATTGGATTTGCCGGCGATGTGTTGGATGTCCGTAGTGTACTCAGAGATGAACGACAGTTGGCGTTGCTGGCGGGCGGACCACGGCTCGGCCACCTTGGACATGGCGAAAGTGAGGGGTTTATGGTCTACATATGCCGTGAACTCACGGCCTTCCAATAGGGAGCGGAAGTGGCGGATCGCCAGCCAGAGGCCGAGGAGCTCTCTATCGAACGTGCTGTAATTGCGCTCCCTGGGGACCAGTTGACGGCTGAAAAAGGCAAGCGGTTGCCAGGCGCCGCCGACCCACTGTTCGAATACGGCTCCAACAGCGTAGTCCGATGCATCGGTAGTGAAAGCGACAGGGGCCCCGTGGGTCGGGTGGGCCAGCATAGCGGCACGACTCACTGCGGCCTTCGTAGCCTCGAAGGCTTCCATCCTCTCGGCCGTCCATTCAACGTCCCAGTTGGGGGCCTTGTCTTTCAGAGCCTCATAGAGCGGGCGCATGATGTGGGCTGCCCGGCGGATGAACCGGTGGTAGAAAGTCACCATCCCCAGGAACTCCCGGAGGCCCCGAGCCGAGCGAGGTCGGGGAAAAGCGGAGACGGCCTCCACCTTTGCCGGAAGGGGGGCGGCGCCGTTCTTGTCTATGAGGTGCCCGAGGAACTGGATAGAGGGCACCCCGAAAACACACTTCGCCGGGTTGATGATCAGGCCATGCTGCTCAAGTCTTGCGAAGAGGTCGCGGAGGTGCATCAGATGTTCATCCTCCGAGGAGCTGGCGACGAGGATGTCATCCAAATAGACGAACACAAATGGCAAGTCCCTGAGCACAGAATCCATTAAACGCTGGAAAGATTGTGCCGCGTTTTTAAGACCAAACGGCATCCTCAGAAACTCGAACAGTCCAAACGGAGTGATTACAGGTGTCTTGGGAACGTCTGAGGGGTGCACGGGAACCTGGTGATACCCGCGCACCAGGTCGACCTTGGAGAACAAGATTTTGCCTGCCAGGTGGGCTGAGAAGTCCTGAATGTGTGGAACAGGGTAGCGGTCGGGCGTAGTGGCGTCGTTAAGGCGGCGGTAGTCACCACACGGTCGCCACCCACCACTCGGTTTAGGGACGATGTGTAGTGGCGAGGCCCACGGGCTATCCGAGCGGCGGCCGATGCCCAGACGCTCCATGTTGGCAAACTCGGACTTAGCGACTGCTAGCTTCTCGGGATCAAGCCGTCGGGCCCTCGCGTGGATCGGGGGGCCCTTGGTCTCAATGTGGGCTCGACCCCATGTTTAGTTGTGGCAGAGGAGAAAGTGGGCCTTGTCAAGCCAGGGAACTCACCAAGGAGGAGTTGGTACTTGGTGCCGTCCGATAGCGAACTGGAGAGACCAACATAAGTCGCCTCATTGCGGACGCAGGCGACCGTGGAAAAAGTCAGTGCATCCACCAGACGGCCCCTCTTAACATCCACCAGCAGCCCATGGGCACAAAAAAAAAATCAGCGCCGAGGAGAGGGAATGAGACATCCGCAGTGACAAAGTCCCATGTGAAGCGCTGACTCCCGAAACACAAGTCCACAGTCCTCATGCCATAAGAGCGGATAGGGGAGCCATTAGCAGACAGTAGGGGTGGCCCATGAGTCCCGCCAGCGGCGTCCTCCGCAGTGGCAGTCAGGACGCTCCTCTGGGCGCCGGTGTCACAAAGGAATTTGCGCCCGGAAAGGTTGTCCTTGACGAACAGCAGCCGGCTCTTCGCGCCCACGCTCACGGCCGCTGCGAAGCGTGGGCTTTGGCGTTTCCCGACGCGTCGTAGTTGCAAGGGGCGCGGCACCTCTTCGCTTTCGCACCGAAACGGGCATGGAAGTAGCACAAGCCTGTGCCAGCACAGCCGTCGGTGCCGAAGGGGCCCCTGCTGGATGCCACCCCCGCACCCGAAGGTGAGTGACTGCGAGTCGCGGCCAGCGTCTCAGGGGAGAAGCGCTGGGTTGCCAGGAAGAAACGGTCGGCCTCCTCGGCCAGGGCCCGGGGCTCAGTGACAGTACTGTTCGCGAGCGCCGTCTGAACATGCGGTGGCATATGCCTGAGAAACAGTTCCATGAAAATGAAATTGGGCTCTTCCGTGCCCAGCAGGTTTAGCATCATTTCCATGAGTTCGGAAGGTTTGCTGTCCCCCAGTCCATTAATAGCCAACAGACATCGGGCACGTTCCGGCTGTGAAAGCTCAAAAACCTTGAGGAGGTCAGCCTTGATCCCAGCATACTTATCTCGGGCCGGGGGAGAGGTGATGAAGTTCACTGCTCTGGCCGCCGTTGAGCTCCCGAGTGCTGAGACAACGTGGTAGTAACGCGTGGAATCATCTGAGAGCCCGCGGAGGGCGAACTGAGCCTCAGTCTGTGCGAACCACGCTGCCGCGGACGTCTCCCAAAACTCCGGCAATTTGAGGATGGCGGTTGCCATGTTCGTTTCAGTCTCGAAAACGCCGGGACTGACGTCGGGGTCACCAGTGTAGCGCCGGAGAAAAGGAGTCGGAGGCGGAGTGTCGGACACAGGAACAGAACTTGCTTTATTGTTCGACATCAAAACACTACTCGCATAACGGCGGGAACTCTGTTAACCTTTTCTCCAGAAGCGCAACAACAAAAACAGTCCGTGCGGAACCCCGCACCCCAACTCGAGGTCCCGCGGGTGAATTATGTAAACACCACAGACGGCATAGTTTGACAGCAGCCGCCGCGGCGGGTGGTGTGTGGCTGTACGCTACTTCCTTGTGCGCGCTGCTACACTGAGATAATGTTGTGCATTTAAGCCTTGTTTTTCATGTCACTTGTTGCCAGATCATTGTGTGTGTATATGCATGTGTCGAGTGTCAGCTAGTGTAACTGCCTCATCCCATTTCATAGCATGAATGAGCCATATCAAGTCAAGTTATGTTTTCATGTTTAATTTTTGACATTGTTTCATGTTTTTGGACCAACCTTTCATGAATTCTGATCTCTTTTTATTAAAAGTCTGAATTAACAAGAACTGACCAAAAAATGATGGCACCATCTGCTGCAGACAGTGTAAAAATATTTTTTAAAATAAATAACTAACTTGCCTAGTTCTGAAATGTAGGAAATTGGAATCACAAAATTTTATTTTAGCCCCGATAACCATTCGCCTTCTTCAGAGACGTTTGACGTGCCAGAAGCAGGTTTGACAGCCGACATGCGCGGAAAGCCAAGCGACACCAAAACTGCACAATATCTTAGCAAAGTATTTTATTTGTGCTTACTCGTTTATTTAATTGTAGTTGTAATTTGTAAGATTATGATCTCAAAATACATTATCGCTCAAAATATGCGTCACATTCTCCGAGATGGCACCTTACAATCCTACATAAAGGAAAGTGTCCTACTACAGCCCTGATTTGCAGACGCTGTGCGTGGAGGTTCAGGAGCAGGTAAAATAAATATTAAGGCAGTTATTTTTGAAATATTTATTTTCATTGTTCAGCGTATTCTCATCCACTTGGCAATAGGCAATGAGGAACAAGAGTCACTGCTGGGTTTGTTAGTTGCTTTTATTAATTAATACTCCAACAACAACAAGCTGCTCGGTTATACATACTCACTCTTTCCCTTGTCTACTTTACTCCGTAAATATAAGGTAACATCTTCATTTCAGATGTCAAAAAGTGTTCACGGCTACCAGTGTTGTCTTTTCCGTGGAAACCAGGTCGAAATGGCTCTGTGAGTTTTATTGGTTGCCGACCCCTGCCCTAGCTTTATATGTAGAAATGCCAGAACGACAAAGCAGCAAGGCAGGAGCGAGAGGTGGTAGCTGCTCCTGGTAGAGAACCATCAAAGCATGGCAAGAGGCAATGGCTGTTGCTAGTCCAGCACTGCTTAGGCATGGTCCAGAGTTGGCAACATAGAGTCAGGCACTGCTGAGACATGAGTAAATGGCGATTCGGAGTCTGCAGATTCCTCCTCAGCCTGCTCCCATCAAGGCTTGGTAGGAGTGGATACGAGAATGAACAGGGGCTCAGAAATGTGAACCGGGAAACATGGATGGTATGGAACGAATTGACTCAGGGATGGATTTTGCCTGGCATGGCTTGGGCAGACTGAAGCAGGAGGCATAAAGCTGAGCTCTACTTGGACGCTTTCACTGGCCACCATGCTGGGGTCCCGGATAAATGGCCAAACAAGTGCCCATGAAAAAGTCAGAGGAAGAGGACTTGGGCTTCACCACACAGGTGCTAGAGATGTGGAGAGGTGACACAAATTGACTGGGACTAAAAATAGGGAGGGAAAAAACAAAATCGATATAAAATTCAGAATCAGGCAGTCATATAAGTCAAGGTCGTCCTCAATCAAAATCAGAAAAATCATAGTCAAATAAAACGTGGTGCTGATTAGGTCAGGCGTAGAGGATAATAATACTATATGTGGAGGGCGCAGGTGAAAAGGAAGGCAAGGACAAAAAGACAGAGCACACTCGCAGAGGGGGCGGTAAGTCGATAGGCTGTGTGTGCTCGGAGGCAGACCGGTGGTGTGACGCCGTATTTTTTCCCCCTGGGTCCTGTCCTGGCTAGTTCAATCTGTCACAAACATGGGACAACGGACATGACCCAAATGCAGGACTTTAAGGTAGTGCCATGATTTTTTATTCCAGGCAGGTTTCATACACAAGAAGGCAGTCCAGCAAAGGTAAAGTCACAAAAAATGTGCCAAAAGGCAAGGTCCATAAACATGGAAATGAAATAGGATAATTACGAGGCAAAAACAAGTCTTAACTATACTTCGATGTGGTGGCACAAGAACGCTAGGCTGTGGCAATGAGGCAACTACACCACAAGAATCTTGTCTACTCATGTAGACTCATGCAGTTTCATGCAACGAACTGGCAACTAGTAACACAACACATAAGGGTTAAGTACTTGGCCTAATTAGACCCAATGAGGTGCAGGTGAGGAGCTGCTGCCGGAGGCAGCGACGCACAGGGCGGTGGACTGCCCACACCGTTGACAATGTCGATTAAGAAAAGTTACATTAATAATAGTACTGCCACTAAATTTATGGAGACTGTAGCTTGTGCCACAAACTGTGAATGCTGAGAGAGTTGATGAACGTTTGGACAATTTCATCTGGAAAATCTCAAATGCCATGAATGGTGTCACTCCTTTAAAAAGTAAGACCATATAATAATTGGTCATTACCATTTAATTAGATAGAACATTTCCAGTGGTTATAAAATAACTCCTTTCCTCTAAATAGATAAATTTAAAGACTTTGTTCCATTTAGTCCTACTCATGTTTCTTACCATTACAGCAGTAAAGTATAATCTATTGTATCAAAAGATGCACCGACATTCATCAAGATGAGAATTGGCACCTTTCCCAAGTCAGTATTCAACTTTATATCATTTAGCACAGAGGTGGCGAACAAGCAGCTCTCGAGCCGCATGCAGCTCTTTGCCTGTTTTCATGTACCTCTCATGAAGGCACAAAAGCGTATCGAAACTCTGTTTTTTAAATACGCGAGCATATGCGCTTTGCTTGAGTTCATTACAGTAATTGCAAGCACTCTTTGCTTGCATTTATTACGGTAGTTACAGGTATTGTGACAACAAGCTCAGTGTGTGTGGGCATGTGCATCGATGTGTGAGTGAGATGAGAGTGCTCAGGCGTGTGCAACACGTGGCAAGGGTGTGGGGACGGGTCCTGACTGTTGTTTGTGCCTATGCACCAGACAACAGTTCAGGCTACCCACCCTTTTAGGAGTCTTTGTAGCAGGGGTGGCAAACTCATTCTAGCACAGGGGCCACATGGAGGAAAATCCACTACCAAAAGGGCCCGACCGGTAAATCATGGCCTATATACACCCAGTAATATACTTTATAACTTCAAAACTAAAACTTCATGATTTTTTGTTTTTGTTTTAATACAGTCCCAAATAGTACAAGCCCAACAAAAGTATTCATCATACAACATTGAGGTTTTTTTATTCTGAGGAAAAAGAAGACACAAACACACAATGGCTCAGTTATTCACAGAAGTATATCAGAGAACATATAAAAATAATAAAATAAATAATAATAAATAAATATATCTGGATTTTATTTCTCAGGCAGAAATATATTTAAAAATGACATAATCCTGTTCCCTAAACAAGTGCAAGAAGAACATGTGCTGTCATAATACGACTTAACAGTTGTCCGCCCTAGCGGCTGTTTGTTCAAGTTGATCAGGTGGTCTGTAAGATCCACCATCAATGGAAGGTCCTACATTCATTCTCCTGAATGAAATGGTTTGCCTTTTTCTTCCAAAAACTGTTCAATTTTTTCTCATTAAAAAAAAAAATAATACGAAAAAATGCCTCAGCACAGCACTTTGGCTGAACTATCTTACCTCAGTGTGGTATGACAGGTCATGGGTGTGGTCGTTCTTTCTTAGAAGGCTATCAAATTTACGGTGATTCTCACTTCAGAATGGGATTAAAGTAAGAGTTTTGATGACCACCTTCATGAGGTTTTCCATCTTTAATGACTTGCAGCTCAAAGCCTCCTGGTGCAAAATTCAGTGAAGAGGCCAAAAATCACTTCATCCATTTGCAGATTGCACTTTCTCCCTGAACTTTGTCACAACACCTGCTTTTATTGTGACATTTGAGGTTGCACCATCTGTACCCAAGCAAACAGTGAGGGACCAGTATTACGACAGGTGCGGTGAAATTATCAGACACTGTTGTCATAGCTTTCAACATTGGCTCCCTCTGCAAGAACTCTCCGGTGACATGTCAATGTGTCCTCAACTCCGTAGATTAAAATGGCCAGTTGTGCAACGTCTGTAATGTCCATGCTTTCATCAATTTTAACTAAAAATGCAATAAATTTCTTAATTTTGCGCTGTAACTAGCTGTTCATATCCACTGAAGAATCGGAAATCCCGTCTGCAACTGTGTTTCTCGTCAAAAGAAAGCTTTGCAAAAGCCTTGGAAAGCCCGGTGCTTTTCAGGGCACTCAATCTCCGCTGGCTTCATCATGCATGTTTTTACAAATTCAGCCTCATTAAATGACTTTGAAGCCTCTGCGATTTCATTAGCAATGCGGTAGCTAGCCTTCACAGCAGCATCACTGATGTCTCTGCCATGAGTAAAAACAGATTGGCCAACAGTACATTCACCGTCTCTCTTCTACACTATCCTTGAAAGTCATCTTGCAGTCCAGATAAAACCGGTTGGCAGGCCGTCTCCGGACCGCGGGCTGTACGATTGACACTCCTGATATAGGCCAATTTATGAAAATGAACGGAAATATAAGCACTGAGGTTGGATGACACATAAAGCTTGCATTGCAGGCTTATGGAAGGCTTAGTGTTATATTCAAGATCAATCTTCCCATTTGCTTAAAAAGAAAAGTTGTCATTGGATTTAGAGTATTTGAACAGTTCTCACTTACAGGAGTGAAACTTGGACGATGAATGTCAAATTATACAAAGACTACACATAACCCTAAGGATCATGGAACACCAAATGCTGACAACAAGTATTCACGACTATAAAAGATGCAGTTGGATAAGACAGTTACTGTCATCATTCAAAACATAAAAAGCCTTAAATGGAAATGGGCTGGCCATGTTCTCTAAAGAGCTGACAAAAGGTGGACACAAACTGACTGTGATGTACATGAAGACCGAGAAGTAGATGGACAGATAGGTCATTCAACACACCCAACTACACTGGCAACAAACTGCAAAATGTCATCATAGTTGGAAACGAAATGAAGAGGCCCTCATCATGCCATAGATCGAGAATGGCTGATGATGATGATATATGTTTGTTAACAGCATATATATATATATATATATATATATATATATATTATATATATATATATATATATATATATCTTCTTCTTCTTTTCCTTTCGGCTTGTCCCGTTAGGGGTCGCCACAGCGTGTCATCTTTTGCCATCTTAGCCTATCTCCTGCATCTTCCTCTCTAACCCCAACTGCCCTCATGTCTTCCCTCACCACATCCATAAACCTTCTCTTTGGTCTTCCTCTCGCTCTTTTGCCTGGGAGCTCCATCCTCAGCATCCTTCTACCAATATACTCACTCTCTCGCCTCTGAACATGTCCAAACCATCGAAGTCTGCTCTCTCGAATCTTGTCTCCAAAACATCCAGCTTTGGCTGTCCCTCTAATGAGCTCATTTATTTTCCTATCCAACCTGCTTACTCCGAGTGAGAACCTCAACATCTTAATTTCTGCCACCTCCAGTTCTGCTTCCTGTTGTTTCTTCAGTGCCACCGTCTCTAATCCGTACATCATGGCCGGCCTCACCACTGTTTTGTAAACTTTCCCCTTCATCGTTGCAGAGACTCTTCTGTCACATAACACACCAGACACCTTTCGCCAGCTGTTCCAACCTGCTTGGACCCGTTTCTTCACTTCCTGACCACACTCTCCATTGCTCTGTATTGTTGACCCCAAGTATTTGAAGTCGTCCACCCTCGCTATCTCTTCTCCCTGTAGCCTCACTCTTCCCCCTCTACTTTTCTCATTCACGCACATATATTCTGTTTTACTTCTGCTAATCTTCATTCCTCTCCTTTCCAGTGCATGTCTCCATCTTTCCAATTGTTCCTCTGCATGCTCCCTGCTTTCACTGCATATGACAATACCATCTGCGAACATCATGGCCCAAGGGAATTCCAGTCTAACCTCATCCGTCAGCCTATCCATTACCACTGCAAACAGGAAGGGGCTCAGAGCTGATCCCTGATGCAGTCCCACCTCCACCTTAAATTCCTCTGTCACACCTAAGGCACACCTCACCATTGTTCTGCTGCCATCATACATGTCCTGTACTATTTTAACATACTTCTCTGCCACACCAGACTTACGCATGCAGTACCACAGTTCCTCTCTTGGTACTCTGTCATAGGCTTTCTCTAGATCCACAAAGACACAATGTAGCTCCTTCTGACCTTCTCTGTACTTTTCCACGAGCATCCTCAAGGCAAATAATGCATCTGTGGTACTCTTTCTAGGCATGAAACCATACTGTTGCTCGCAGATACTTACTTCTGTCCTGAGTCTAGCCTCCACTACTCTTTCCCATAACTTCATTGTGTGGCTCATCAACTTTATTCCTCTATAGTTCCCACAGCTCTGAACATCCCCTTTGTTCTTAAAAATGGGAACTAGAACACTTTTCCTCCATTCTTCAGGCATCTTTTCGCCCACTAGTATTCTGTAGAATAAGTTGGTCAAAAACTCCACAGCCATCTCTCCAAATTGCTTCCATACCTCTACCGGTATGTCATCAGGACCAACTGCCTTCCCATTTTTCATCCTTTGTAATGCCTTTCTGACTTCCCCCTTAGTAATCATTTCCACTTCCTGGTCCTTCACTCTTGCCTCTTCAACTCTTCCTTCTCTCTCATTTTCTTCATTCATCAACTTCTCAAAGTATTCTTTCCATCTATTTAGTACACTACCGGCACCAGTCAACACATTTCCATCTCTATCCTTAATCACCCTGACCTGCTGCACATCCTTCCCATCTCTATCCCTCTGTCTGGCCAACCTGTAGAGATCCTTTTCTCCTTCTTTCGTGTCCAACCTGGTGTACATGTCTTCATATGCCTCTTGTTTAGCCTTTGCCACCTCTACCTTTGTCCTACGTCGCATCTCGATGTACTCCTTTCGCCTCTCCTCAGTCCTCTCAGTATCCCACTTCTTCTTCGCTAATCTCTTTCCTTGTATGACTCCCTGTATTTTGGGGTTCCACCACCAAGTCTCCTTCTCCCCTTTCCTACCAGATGACACACCAAGTACTCTCCTGCCTGTCTCTCTGATCACCTTGGCTGTCGTCGTCCAGTCTTCCGGGAGCTTCGGTTGTCCATCGAGAGCCTGTCTCACCTCTTTCCGGAAGGCCGCACAACATTCTTCCTTTCTCAGCTTCCACCACATGGTTCTCTGCTCTAACTTTGTCTTCTTAATCTTCCTACTCACCACCAGAATTATCCTACATACTACCATCCTATGCTGTCGAGCTACACTCTCCCCTACCACTACTTTACAGTCAGTAACCTCCTTCAGATTACATCGTCTGCACAAAATATAATCTACCTGCGTGGTTCTACCTCCGCTCTTGTAGGTCACTATATGCTCCTCCCTCTTCTGGAAATAATATATATATATATATATATATTCTTTGCCGCGGAGAGTGCTGGAGCCTATCCCAGGTGTCAACGGGCAGGAGGCGGGGTACACCCTTAACTGGTTGCCAGCCAATCGCAGGGCACATAGAGACAAACAGCCACACTCACAATCACACCGAGAGGGCAATTTAGAGTGTCCAATTAATGTTGCATGTTTTTGGAATGTAGAAGGAAACCGGAGTGCCCGGAGAAAACCCGGGCAGGCATGCAAACTCCACACAGGCACGTCCGGGATTGAACTGTGAGGCCAACACTTTACCAGCTGATATATATCCATCCATCCATCCATCTACTTTCTACCGTTTCTCCGGGTCAGGTAGCAGGGGAAGTAGCTTCAGCAGGGATACCCAGACTTCCCTTTCCCCAGCTACTTCTTCCAGTTCTACCGGAGGGATCCCAAGGCTTTCCCAGGCCAACCGAGAGACATAGTCTCTCCAGCATGTCCAGGGTCTCTTTCCGGTGGGACATGCCCGGAACAACTCACCAGGGAGGCGTCCGGGAGACATCTGGCTCACCACCTCATCTGGCTCCTCTCAATGTGGAGCTCGACACTGAGCCCCTCCCGGGTGTACGAGCTTCTCACTCTATCTCTCAGGGAGAGCCCGGACACCCAGCGGAGGAAACTAATTTCGGCCGCTTGAATTTAGAATCAGTCACGACCCACTGCTCATGCCCATAGGTGAGGGTTGGAACGTAGATGAACTGGTAAATTGAGAGCTCCTCCTTTCAACTTAGTTTCCTCTTCACCACAACAAACCGATACAAAGTCCACATTACTGCAGACGCCGGATGGTGGACCTGAATTTCCTCAAAGCCGTCCTGAAGTTGTTCTCCATGGCCTCACCGAACTCCTCCAACGCCTGGGTTTTTGTCTCAGTGACCACCAAAGCTGCATTCCGCTTGGTCAGTCGGTACCTATCAACTGCCTCGGGAGTACCGCAGGCTAAAAATGCCCAATAGGACTCCTTCTTCAGCTTGACAGCATCCCTCCCTGTTGGTGTCCACCAACGTGTTCTGGGGTTGCCGCCACGACAGGCACCGACCACCATACTGCCACATTGTGCATGCATGCGTGTGTGTGCGTGTGTGTGTGTGTGTGTGTGTGGTGTGTGTGTGTGTGTGCGTGCGTGCCTAAGTATTTATTCATCCATTTTCTGAGCCACTTACCACGGGAGTGCTCGGACCTATCCCGGCTATCATTGGGGAGGAGGCGGGGTACACCGTGAACTGATTGCCAGCCAATCGCAGGGCATATAGAAACAAACAACCATTTGCACTTACAATCACACCAGAGGGCAAATTGGAATCTCCACTTCATGCATGTTTTTGGAATGTGGGAGCAACCCAGAGTGCATTGAGAAAACCCACATAGACACTGGGAGAACATGCAAACTCCACACAGGCGGGGCCGGGATTTGAACCCTGGTCCTCTATTACTACTTTACTATTACTCCATGGTCCTCAGAACTACTTCTCTATGGTAAAATAATTTAAAACCTGCCCCTAAATTTCTTTCCTTACTACCTTTCTACCTGTTCTCTTGGATGCACAATACATCACCCATGTGAAATTTTGTGAAATTTCAGCTCAGTAATTTCTGCAATTAGTGTTATTAATACGTTGAACAATTTTCTATTAAATTGATGGGATTTCATCATGCACAATTAGGCAGAGCTCTTCGACACAGAAGCGTCAAACCACGCATGAAGCCACAGTGGGATATCCAAGTCCTCTCATGTAGAACCTGGCAAAACACAGACGCTATGATGCTATTCAGTGGGTGCCACTTTTGATCATATCAAACACCCCACATTACACTTTGTCCATCCTCATGCCTTTTTTTCTTTCATTATCACCCTCTATTTAATGCTACAGCCTGACTTCTTGGTGAGAAGAATTTCAGAAATGAACTTGAACTTTTCACGGTCACATTTTGCCAGGGATGTGCACCTAGCAATAAATCCTTTCATGATGACTTAGTGCCTCCCTGTCTTGCTGCATGCTCCTTTAGCACAGCAGGAAAGTTCAAGAGGGTGTAGCTTTATGCGGATCTAAAACGATACCACCGAAATGCCTCTGAGATATATGGCCACGCAGTCTCCAGGGCTTTCTCGTTGTACTTGGCAAGGAATAATTTTAATCCCTACATACAGTTAGACATGATGCTATATTTGAAAGCTAATGTACCCACAATCACTGCACTGTTTGAAATTGTGCGCTCATGCAACATTAATGGGCAATGTTTTTCCAGCTACTTCTGGGGTATGTTCAAGCTTCACCTTAGGGGAATGACCAGATGTTCATTTCAGTCCAGTCTATCTCATTTGATGTGAGACTTGAGATCTATGAACTGTCTGTTGCTATAAGACACACAGTTTTAAGCATATTAATTTAATTTTATTATTTAATAAACAAGTAACTGTTGCAGCATATGCAATTGTGGAGTTGCACTTTACTGTTTGTTCAGGTCAGGATTTATATTTTGTTTTGTTTTGTTTCAGGAATTGTTTTAATTTAGTCTTTTTTAAATATCCAAACATGTAAAAAAATGGATATATTAAACTTCCCTCCATCCATTTTCTGTACTGTTTATCCTCATGCATAATTCATATTTAAAAACTAACCCCACTGTCCCCCACTGTCTTACATAGACATATGCACATTTGGACATCAAAGGAGCTTGCGACTTCTCTCGTGAGCAGACTATTACATCATAATTTTTGCTTTTAGAATTTGTCTCCTTTGGATCCAAGGTGACAACATAAATTCAATATAACTGTCACCACGTTGAGCTCTACAATAAACTTTAAACACAAAAGTGAACCATTGTCATGATATCCTCCGGGTCATTTGCCTCCACATAAAGCTAGTCAATGGCAATGTGGGATTCAGACATAAACTGTAACAAATTTAAGATTTTGATTTTGAGGAGTCAAGAAATACAGTCAGGAAAAAGGTATGAAAAATAAAAATAACTGACAACCAAGCAATTTGGTTTCACGCGTTAAACGTGTTACTCTAAAGCCTTTTGAAACTATGTTATGAATGACATGTAAGCCAAAAATTGGCCACATTTTTGGGGGTCCATTGATTATTATCCTCCACAGTAGTATCAACAGCATTAAGAGGGTAGGGTTGGGGGTGTTATATCAAAAAAATATTTTGAAAAGTCATTCATTTCCTGTTAACAATGTAGTTAGTAGCGTCGCATCATCCCTGAACTCGTCTCCTCCAAATTTCTTGAGCTCAGCATCTCGTCTGCCATCTCCCAGTGGATCTATAATTTCCTGGTGAGCAGGACATAGCAGGTGAACCTGGGGGACACCACACTATCAGTACCGGGGCAACCCAAGGTTGTGTTCTCTCCCCTCTGCTCTTCTCGCTGAACAAAAATGATTGCATCTTGAGGCACCCGGTTGTCAAACTCCTGAAGTTCGCAGATGATACCACAGTCATCGGTTTATCAAGGGTGACGAGGAGTATATACAGTGAAGAAAATAAGTATTTGAACACCCTGCTATATTGCAACTTCTCCCACTTAGAAATCATGGAGGTATCTGAAATTGTCATCATAGGTGCATGTCCAAAGTGAGACAGATAATCTAAAAAGAAAAATCCAGAATTCACAATGTATGATTTTTTAACAATTTATTTGTGTGATACAGCTGCAAATAAGTATTTAAATATCTGTCTATCAGCTAGAGTTCTGACACTCAAATACCAGTTAGTCCACCTTTAAAAGTCCACCTCCACTTCATGTATTTTGCTGAATCAGATCAATCAGGTCGTGAGCTGAAAAAGACACCTGTCCACCCCATACAATCAGTAAGACTCAAGCTTGTAGCATGGCCAAGACCAAAGAGCTGGACAAAATCACCAGAGACAAAATTATACAACTCCACACTGCTGGAAAGGACTACGGAGAAATTGCCAAGCAGCTTGGTGAAAAAAGGTCCACTGTTGGAGCAATCATTAGAAAATAGAAGAAGCTAAACATGATGGGAAATCTCAATCTGAGTGGAGCCCCATGCAAGATGTCGCCTCGTGGGGTCTCAATGATCCTTAGAAAGGTGAGGAATCAGCCCAAGACTACATGGCAGGACTTGGTCAATGACCTGAAAAGAGCTGAGATCACCATTTCCAAGGTTACTGTTGGTAATACACAAAGAAGTCATGGTTTGAAATCATGCATCCCACGGAATGCTTTGGGGGTGTTTTTCTGCACATGGGACAGGATGACTGAACTGTATTAAGGAGAGGATGACCGTGGCCATGTATTGTGAGATTTTGGGGAACAACCTCTTTCCCTCAGTCAGAGTATTGAAGATGGGTTGTGACTGGGTCTTTCAACATGACAATGACCAGAAGCACACAGCCAGGAAAACCAAGGAGTGGCTCCGTAAGAAGTGTATCAAGGTTCTGGCGGGGCCTAGCCAGTCTCCACACCTAAACCCAATAGAAAATCTTTGGAGGGAGCTGAAACTGCGTGTTTCTGACCGAAAGCCCAGAAACCGGTCTGATCTAGAGAAGATCTGTGTGGAGGAGTGGGCCAAAATCCCTCCTGCTGTGTGTGCAAACCTGGTGAGCAACTACAGGAAACCTTAGACCTCTGTAATTGCAAACAAAGGCTACTGTACCAAATATTAACATTGGCTTTCTCAGGTGTTGAAATACTTATTTCCAGCTGTATCACACAAATAAATCCTTAAAATAATTCTGATTTCTGGATTTTTCTTTTTAGATTATCTCTCTCACAGTGGATATACATCTATGATGAAAATTTCAGACCTCTCTGTGATTTTTAAGTGGGAGAACTTGCAATATAGCAGGGTGTTCAAATACTTATTTTCATCACTGTAAAATCTGCGGGAAGTGACGAGACTGGAGCTTTTGGCGTGGAGGGTCCGAAAGGATCCTGCACACTCTGGACCTAGTTTGAGTGGCGTGCAAATCTTTAAGGATGGGTACGGTGGTGCCGACAATCTGTTTAGCAGTTTTGATTGTCCGTTGCAGTGAGAGTTTCTCCCTTTTTGTGGCAGCTTCAAACCAGACTGTGATGAAGGTACACAGGACAGATTGGATGACCGCTGTGTAGAACTGTCTCAGAAGCTCTTGTGACAGGCCATGCTTTCTCAGAAGTGGCATGAAGTATATCCTTTGTTGGGCTTTTTTGAGGATGGAGTTGATGTTTGTCTCCTACTTAAGGCACCTGTGAGACTGTAATTCCCAAGAACTTGAAGGTCTCAACTTTCACATGGAACACCCATTGCACTACTGTCACTGGACTCCAATTCACCAATAAGACGACAAGATGCGAGTAGCCTTTGTGATGCAGATCTTTATTTGTGTGCCCCAACTTGGATATTTCAGCCCACTTGTGACTTGAGAAAACACTTCACGGTAAGTTGCAGCTGTTTCCAATGTTTTGGCAGTGATATGGTAAATTACCGCTCGTGTCTCACACACACACACACACACACACACACACACACACACACACACACACACACACACGCACGCGCACACACTTACTATCACTAAGTCTGTTAAAAACAGTTTCTTTATCAAGTCATTTCAGTGAAGAAAGAAAATAAAATTTCTGCAGGGTCAATGCATAATGTTGGTTTTTGGGCAATTAAAAATTTTAATGTTTAGTAGATCTGTGTCGACTCCCACATATTTTATTATTTTATCTGGTTTAAACGGGTTTACTCACATTACTCTATACTTGAGAATTTTTTTTCATTGTGTCGTTCCTAACTCTTAGCCAAGTAAATACTTGATGACTGCATTTTATTTTTAATGTGTCATATTGTTCTAAAGTAACAGTACTCTTACTTGAGTATTCTACATGGTTACACTACCCACCTCTGAAAGTAAGATTGCACTTCTTACATGTGTCTGCATCTTAGTGGTTCTTCCTGTCCAAAACCACAACAAATATATTTTGGGTTTTTTTTTTGTTTTGTTTTGTCTTGTCTTTTTTTTTTTTTTTTTCATCAGTTCCGTTGTTTTATCATGCAATGTAATGGATTTGTGTACCTTATCATTTCAGGTCTTATGAGGTCCAAACTATTCACATGCCTTTGGCATGCAATACCTAAGCTTTTTGTTAGTTAGTTTTTACTTTGTGAATAGCTGTCTTTTAGCTAGAAAAAAAGAGCTTTTAGCCACATTTTTCAGTGTGTAGCTGCCTTTAGATTATTCAGTTAACTTACTGTGCATGTTTTTGAACGTGGAAGGAAGTCAAGCTGAAGTTATTCAAGATCAACACCATTATATTCTGTATATATATATTTTTTACCATCCAATAGGAAAGTGTTGCGAGAACAGCAATTTGACTATTCTGAGGGACTCTTGTAGAGCAACTCTTGAGCAATATTCTAGGATGTCCTATGTCCAAGATTCTAGGACATTGGTGATACCTGTTCAGCAGTAATCCATCAATATGAAAATAGCTAAATCTTGTTCATTGGGGAAAATAATATCAATATTCTTCCAGGGATTGGTGTGTATTTACAATACATTACATCATGAGAGTCTTTAAAGTGTTTTTTTTTTTTTTTTTCTGCAATTGACCGTGTGAAACTTCATCTGACAAAGACGGACTTGATAATGGCTTTGCGGATAATTGTTGCCTTGGCAAGTGTAGGCTGCAGAACTGCTTCTGGGTAATTGGTGCAATAGCTGTCTGTTTGACACCTGTCACCCACAGACAGGAAGCCCTCTTTTTTTCTAGCGCTGCATAATGGAACTCAAAGCTCATGATGAAACAAAGTAACCATAATAGTGTGCATAATAGCCATTCTGGTTTTCAATTATATCGCGGTATATTATTGGATCTCCATCTTCTGCTATAAATCTTCCCTTAAGTGGGTGAGATCTCAATATGTAGTAATTATTTCAGAGTTAACATTATTGGATGGATATTTTCTGAATAGCTTTACTTGGCTGTTTTACATTTCCTTATCCCAAGCTAAAGTGTAATTTTGCATAAAGATGTTCTCACCATATCTCGGTTCCCTCTACATCTGTAATGGTTCTGCCGGTCCAGCCCGGGCTGTGTGGGTTCCTGCAGAGTTGCATTGATTAGGAGGCGCACACCTGCGCCTCATGCTGGCTGATTGACTCAGGTAGGTCCTCCTCCGTCTCGATTGGTCGTAACAGAACGATCTGGCCAACACAGGACCCAGCAGGAAAGACCTGGCATCGTCGAGGTAAACCAACTGGCGATCGACCAAGCCTGTCCTATCCGGGTAGGCTCCATGATGTTGTCCCCTTCTTCTGTGTCACACGCACCACCTGCGTGCCATGAATACGCCCCGACCACGACCCGCTCAGCACCTCATATTCTTTTGGACTCCGATTTTTCGGACTATAAGGAGGATCTTGATTTATATGACCGTCTGCCTGACGACAATTCGGATTTTGAATATGAATTTCCTTTCCCTATCTTTAAGCCCAGTCAGTTTCTTTCACCTCCCTGCGTTTCCCTCTCCCGACTGTCTTCGCTCGGTAGGTCCAAGTCCTCATCCTCCAATCCTTTTTGGGGAACCTGCTTGGCCATCTACCCGGGTCCTCCGCGTGGCTGCCAGAGGAGTCGCCCAGGCCGGGTGCTCCTTTGTGCCTCCCACTGTGCGGGAACAAAGACACTGTCCTCGTATACCCACTCCTCACCAGCTACAGTCAAACCAGCAAACCCGCAGCCGGTGGCAAAGCTTCCAGTCCAGAGGGAGGAGGGGTCGCCAATTCACGAGGGGTCTGCTGCGAAATACGTTTGGAGATAGAGTGGCAGAGTGCCGAACTGGCGGTCCTCACGGCCCAGGTTCGGCAGGGATTAGAGATTCAGCCAAGCTACGCCGACGTCGCGGTTACAACGGACCCGCTCCCAAGACACGCCCACTTTGCGGTTTCAACGGATTCATTGCTGACTCATCCTCAAGCAGCGGTTGCAACTGACCCGCTCCCGAGACACGCCCACGTTGCAGTTTCAACTGACTCTCTGCTTACGCTTGTTCACGCTGCAGTGGCAACGGACCCGCTGCCGAGCAAGGTTCACGTCGCTGTGGCAACAGACCTACCGCCGCGCCATTCCCATGTCGCGGTGGCAACAGCTCCACTGCAAGTGCACGTTACGGTCACCACTGATCCACTACCGAGCCGAGTTCACGTGGCAGAGGAAACCGATCCGCCGCCTCGCCATGCCCACGTGGCGGGTGGCGACAGATTCTCTGCCGCGTCACACCTACGTTGCGATGGTGACAGGCGTCCGCGCGACCATCGTAGGAGAAGGGTGGAATTGGCGAATGAGGATGAGCCTGCCAGAGCGACTTCAACGTGCGTGTCAATGTTCCCAACGAAAAAGACCCAGAAGCGACGTGCAGAAAGTGAATTCATATCAAGACGTGGCGAATTATTTTCCTCCAGCACTGCGGAGGAGGGACCAAACACCCCACCCCCGACCCCCTCACAATCACACCGAGGAGCAATTTAGAGTCTCCAATTAATGCATGTTTTTAGGGTGTGGGACGGGGAGAACATGCATACTCCACACAGGTGGGGCTGGGATTCAACCCTGGACCTCAGAACTGTGATGCCAATGCTTTACAGCTGCTCCACCGTGCCGCCTGGTAAAAAGGCAAGGTCCAAAAATCGTGAAAGAAGGTGGGATAACTATAAGGCAAAATTTGTAAAATGAACAAAACAAGACTTGACTATGGTGGCACACGAATGCTGGGATGTGGTAACGATGCAAATACACCAACAAGAAGCGTGCATACTCTTACACAATGAACCAGCATCTAAGACACGACACACAAGGATTAAATACATGACATAATTATCCTCAATAAGGCACAGGTGAGGATCTGCTACCAGGAGCAGCCGCGCACACGGCATTGGCATGATCACGAATGAATAATAATGACATAAAATAATCCTTTATTTTTATTATTATTTTTATTATTAATAAAATAACCACTTAATATCTAAAACTAATCAAAAGTAATGTCTTTATTTACACTTAATTAAGTGCACAATGTAGGAAGCATGATAATTTTTAAAAAGAGTACTGCCTTGAGATATGGGTGACCCAATTTGCGAGTTTTTCTAGATTCGAGGCATTGATCGTCTTTTTGTTTTGCTAGCCCAAATTTGAGATATGAGGGGAGCACTGTATGGCATCAGCCGGCAACACTGACTTTACAACAAGTTGCTATTATGCTGCCATAATTGGTAAACATGAAAAAGAAGCTCCAAGCCATTAATTGCCACCTCATGTTTACTGTCAAATTAATGCTAAAACAAGGAGAATTAGATGTTATGTAATGGAAACAACAAAATAGTCTTGATCAAACATAAAGTGAAAAACATCACAGTCACACAAGTTAACATATATATTAAAAAAAACAAACTAACTTTTAAGCTGTTAACAGATCCGATACAGTGTGCCCTTGCTCATTTGAGGTTCACCGTTCACGGCCCAGTATATTCGCGGATTTTGCTCATCGTTTTTTTTTTTTTAAATGTACCATATTTTTACAATCATAGAGGTCTTCAATTCTTTTCCAGATACACAAGTTGCCACATTAGATAGTGCTTTACAAAGTGGTGCACCTTATGTGCACACTGAGTTCCAACATTTGCAAATGTTGTGTGACTTGGCCAACAGAGGAGAGTTAAACACAATGGGTACACTGTTAGCATGCATGCTAGCGTGTGGTATGTAAGATACCATATAATGGTACTCACGAGACAGTGAGGAACAATTGCATTTCATATCTGTAACCAGTAGAAGCTTACAGTAGAGGATATTAACCCACACACTGCCTGTATAGGCAGGTCATTATAAATGATGTACACACTCACAGTGTCACATTGAAACTAAATTATCACACCACAGCAAACAAATAAAAGAATGACTCGAGAAATAATTGACACAAAACATGTACTTTAAATGCAAACTACATCCTCCCATCACAAGGATCTAAGGAGGTCCTTCGTGCCATAAAGCATGCTGAGAAACCCATAATCACTGCCTGTATCCTAGGAGATTTTAACACAGCTAAACTAACCAAGAACTCCCTAAATAAAAGCAGCAAATAAAATGTCTGAGGAGGGAAAATAACACATTAGACCACTGCTATACCACAATTAAACACACATATCTCACAATTCCCTGCGCTCCCCTCGGTACTCTGATCACTTTTCAATCTACTTAATGCCAACATGCAGCCAAGTACTTAAGTGCGTGAAGCTTTTGGTAAACTCAGTTAAAAAAAAAAAGTGGACCAACAAGGCAAAATTAGAACTTCAAAGTTGCTTTGACTGCACAGACTGGAGTGTATTTGAAAATTCAGCAAGCAGCCTAGATAAATTCATGGATATTGTTACTTCATATGTCAGTTTCTGTGAGGAGGTGTTTGTACCAAAAACAACTTTTTGCACATTCAATAACAACAAGCAGTGGTTTACAACCAGACTCAGGCAACTCCGCCAGTCTAAAGAGGTCGCATATCATAGTGGGGATAGATAGGGCCCTCGACATTCGCACTAGAAACCATCTTACTCAAGAAAATAACATTGCAAAGCAAAACTTGAATAACAGCTTTGTGCAAATGACTCCAAAGCAGTCTCAGTCTGGCACGGATTACAATC
This sequence comes from Syngnathoides biaculeatus, assembly GCF_019802595.1. Taxonomy (NCBI): domain Eukaryota; kingdom Metazoa; phylum Chordata; class Actinopteri; order Syngnathiformes; family Syngnathidae; genus Syngnathoides; species Syngnathoides biaculeatus. Next base: position 19,098,201 of record NC_084643.1, on the reverse strand, counting down.
GCTCACTAATTACAGTCAACGATCTCCCTTAGTAGACAACAATAGTGGGCTAACTGAAGACCTAAACAGCTTTTACTGCAAATTTGAAAAGGACACATTCCCTCCACACACCCACCAAATCGCAGCACCATCCACTTCAACATCTCCAACTCCACCGTTTACCATCCACGAATGGGATGTGAGGCAGATGTTCAAACAACAAACAATTATTAAAGCACAGGGCCCCTACCTTGTGTCGCCATCCTGCCTCAAAGTCTGCGCAGACCATCATGCTCCTGTCTTCACAAAGATCTTTCACAGGTCTCTTGAATGTGTGAAGTACCAACCAGCTTCAAACGTTCCACCATCATAGCAGTCCCAAAAAAAGCAGCAATCTCATGTCTTAATATGAATTATATTATTATAGTATTAATATGTCATGAAGTCCTTTGAATGCCTTGTGTTGGACCACGTCAGGAGCTTCCCAGATCTTCCCAGGTCTCCAGCTGGACCCACTGCGGTTTGCCTTTCGAGCTAACAGGTCTACAGATGATGCTGTCAACATTGGTCTGGACATCATCCTTGAATATTTCGACAGCGAGGGAACCTATGCAAGGATCCTGTTTGTGGACTTCACCTCTGCATTTAACACCATCATCCTCTCCTCCAAGCTTCTCCAGCTCAACATCTTGCTTGCCATCTGCCAGTGCATCCAAGTCTTCCTGACGGGCAGATCACAGCAGGTGAGGCTGGAGCAAACCACCTCATCCATGTGGACTATCATCTCAAGACACTGTCAAATTCCTGAAGTTCGCAGAGGATACCACAGTCATCAGGCTCATCAAAGATGGCGACAAGTGTGCATATAGACAGGATGTGGCAAGACTGACATTTTGGTTTGGCCAACACAACCTGGCATTGAACACTCTAAAGACTGTAAAAATGATTGTGGACGTCAGGAGGCATCCTTCACCACAGCTGCCCCTCATGCTGTCCAATAGTCTTGTGTCAAACATCAAGACCTTCAAGATTTTGGGAATTACAGTCTCACAGTACTTGAAGTGAGAGATGAACATCAACTCCATCCTCAAAAAAGGCCAGGAAAGGATGTACTTTTTGCGGCTTGTAAGGAAGCACGGCCTGTCACAAGAGCTGCTGAGACAGTTATACACAGCGGTCATCCAATCAGTACTGTGTACCTCCATCACAGTCTGGTTTGGGGCTGCCAAATAAAGGACAAATTCTGACTGCAACCACTGAACAGATTGTCAGCACCACCCTACCCACCATTGAAGACTTGTACACCATTCAAACTAGGACCAGAGTGTGCAGGATTCTTTCGGACTTTCCACATCCTGGCCACCAGCTCTTCCAGCTCCTTCTGTTGGGTAGGCAGCAGTGATCAATCCAAATCAAAACGAGCTGGCACTCGAACATTTTTCCCTCTTGCAATTAAATAATTAAATTCTTGAGCAACAGTTTTTTTTAACTGCATCAAATCTGAGTGGCATGGAGTCACCCAACTTATGCCACCTTTCAGTTATTATTCCACTCCAAGATTCCTTAACAACATTCCAGAATTTGTTTATATTTCTTGGTTTTGCTTCAGAATTTAACCCCAAGGGTTCTCGATAAGGTTAAGGTCCGGGTATTGGGCTGGCCACTCCATGACATTAACTTTGTTGGTTTGGTACCAAGACTTTGCAGGTTTACTTGTGTGTTTGGGGTCTTTGTTATGTTGAAACACAAATTTCAAGGGCATGTCCTCTTCAACATAGGGCAACATGACCTCTTCAAATACTTTGACATAAGAAAACAATCCAATTAACTGATTAGCATTTTCTGCCATGTGTCGTTGTTCGGACAGTATTAGTAATATATACTGCAGTGTAGACTATAGCACGATTCGTCACTTAAATCTGCATCCTTTGCACAATTGTCGTTGCAGTGGTCTATAACGGGTAAAAGCACTCTGTATAGGAATAACATAATGGGGAGGTTGATGCGCTCGAACTGCTCTAAGTGCTTGAAGACTGCATGTTTGCACAATTGTGACTCTTATAAGGAATACATGCAGGTCCCTAATAATTCATTGTTTATGTTCTTCGTTTTTATTAGTTTGGTTGTTCTTCTCAGTTCTGAACATTAATATTGTACAAGGTTGGCATTGACTGCTCTGAGACAAATTCCTTGTGTGTTGTCACATACTTGGCCAGTAAAGCTGATTCTGATTTTGAGAGTGCCACAAAGCATGCTGGAGTATGTAAGTCGTGATTAAGGTGCATGTTTTGTGTCAATTATTTTTTGAGTCATTCTTTTGTTTTATTATTTGCTAGTTATGCTATTCTGTTTGCTGTAGTTTGACAATTTTAATTTCGATGTGACACCGTGAGTGTGTACAGCATCGGCGGTAATAACCTCCCTACACGGGCATGTGTGAGGCAATCTAAGCTTCATCGGCCTATAGATGTAAAAAGAAATTAGTCCTCTCTGTTTTATAAGCTTCATCATATGGTAGTTTACATGCACACTAAAACATGTCCTGGCATACATACTAACAATGCAACTAGTGTGTTCAACTGTCACACAACAGTTGTGCACAAAAGGTATGCTGTCCATTTTGGAGAACATTTCGGACTTTTAAGAGCATTTTATGGTTGCAAACGTATGGTACATATCATACATAGATATAATAATACTGCATCCCTTATTCACAAATTTTCGCTATTCGCAGGGGTGTAGGGAACAGAACCCCTATGAATAACTGGGGAACAGTGTATATTATATATAAGGTGTAAGGCGGTAAAGAGTATTCCTCTAAAGACAAGCCAGTCATTCTAATGTGGAGGATTCACACAAGAGCAGAGGCTTCATGTGTATAACATGCAGGATATATGGAGGTTTTGTTACTGTGTGATCATACACAATACCGTACTGTTGAATGCAACTTTTATCATTAAACCAAAATTTGTGGAACGTAACCTCTAACGAGAGACACAGACACACCAGGAGCACATGAGAGTGAGGGGCGGGGACAGAGCAAGTCTGGAGGGAAGAGACAGACAGACAGACAGAGATAAAGAAAAATAAAGACAGAGACAGCGCATTAAAAGGCACAGCACATGAATGTACTACAGTGTGTGTGTGTGTGTGTGTGTGTGTGTGTGTGTGTGCGTGCGTGTGTGTGTGTGTATGCGTGTGTGCGGGTGGGTGTGCATGTGAGACTTTTGGCTTGATCACACTACATGAAACCAGTTAAATCTTTACAATCTCTTCTATTGTGATTTTCTTCTTCTTTCTTTTCCTTTCAGCTTTTCCTATTTGGTGTCGCCACAGCGTGTCATCTTTTTCCATCTAAGCCTATCTTGTGCATCTTCCTCTTTAACATCACTGTCCTCATGTCCTCCCTCACAACATCCATCAACCTTTTCTTTGGTCTTCCGCTCATTCTTTTGGCTGGCAGCTCCATTCTCAGCACCCTTCTACCAATATACTCACTCTCTCGCCTCTGAACATGTCCAAACCATCTACATCTGGTCTCTCTAACCTTATTAGTCCAGGTTCAGGTCCTACCTGGAGGAAAGGAGCTACTTTGTAACCATCGGAAGTGCTCAAACTCAACAAATGGCAATGACCTACGGGGTCCATCAAGGGTCAGTTCTTGGACCCTCGTCTTCAGCCTGTATATGCTACACTTGAGTCAAATTTTCCAGAACTTTAGTTTTGACCATCATAGCTATGTGCATAACACACAGTTACATAGCTATCCGCATAACACACAGTTATCATATAGCAGTGTCTCCAGATGACTATATTTCAATTGAGGTGTTATGCCACTGTCTAAAGCAGATAAATAATTGGTTGAGCCAAAATTTCCTTCAACTAAACCACAACAAAACTGAGATAAGTGTTTTTGGCAGTAAGGAAAAAAAATGATTGGTGTTCGTAAATACCAGGGCTCACTATCTTTAAAATATAAAGACCAAGTCCAAAACCTTGGTGTTCTGAAACAATTAGTAAAACTGCCTTCTACCATCTGAAGAACTTATCTAGAGTGAAGGCTTGCATGTGTCAAATAGACCAGTAGAAGTTTATCCATGCTTTTAACTCAAGTAGACTTGACTATTGTCATGGTCTTCTGACTAGGCTACCCAAACAAAACATTAAACATATAGTTCTTTAGAATGCTGCAGCTCGGGTTGTGATCAGAACACAGCAACCAGAGTATAAAACTCCAATTCTAAAATCTTTACACTGACTTTCAGTGAGTTTTCGAATCGATTTTAAAATTTTGCTACTGGTCTATAAACCACTAAATTGTGTAGCTCCTGAATACGTGACAGAAATGCTAATGGAATTTAAACCCAGTAGGGCTGTGAGATTGACTGACTCAAGTCAAATCGTGGAGTGCAGAGTCCAAAGCAAACATGGTTAAGCAGCATTTAGCTATTATGCTACAAAAAAAAATGGAATAAGTTGCCAACCGAGGTGAGGTCAAGTGTGTGTTTTCAAATCCAGATTAAAAACTCTTCCTTTTTCTAATGCTTCCACTTCTCAGTGATATTTATTGTACTAAAAGCTATTTTAATTGTACATTAAAATATATTTATGTATTTGAATTATTTAAATCATGGAAAGAACATTGAGTTAGCTTGTGTATGAAATGCGCTATACAAATAAATTTGATTTGCTTTCTTTTCCTTTGCTGTTATTCCTTGAGTGGAACTGCAGACTTTCAACTCTTGGAAGGGAGTGACTCTCCCAGCGGTACACGAGTGTGATTGCACTCCTGCCTGGGACCTGACTCATTTGACGTGAAAGTTTAGATTATATGTGATTTGTTCATTTCTTTAGTTTGGCCAAGCTATTTTGAGCCCAAGTCATTTGTTCATTTGGTGGATTGGGCGAGTGTCGCTGTGAGCCACTGAGTGATTTGTTTGTTCACAACTCATTGTGCGAAATGAAAGAGAGACTTGTGCTGAGATATTTTACACAAGGTTAATAACTTGATAGATTCATACGAATGAAATTGTAATAGCAGGTTTACGCAATGATGACATGTCTGATCTCTTCTTTCCAAACACTAAAATGTTGTAAGAGTTCAGTGAAATTGGAAACGTTCCCACTAAAGGACTTTATTATGCTGTTGATGATGGAGGGACTGACTGTGTAATGTGTGATCTATTTCATAATGTGCCCTTTAGGTAGGTACAGGTCACCCGTAGTACATTCCGTAGCTCAGTTTTGGGGCCATAGTTCAGAACATTTTCAGTATGTTTTTGTGCATAAAGAGAACTTTTTTTTCTTTTTACTTTGCTCGTCGGCAAAATCTGCATTTTTTTTAGTAAACTAAACATTACCCAATAATAAGACTTATATAATATTACTATAGAATAATACTTAGTTTACTTACGTACTTAATAGTTTTTACTAGGTTATACAGTATGTTCTATTGTCCAACATTGATCTTTCTGAATTGTAGGTAATGTGTGCCTTTTGTGGGCCTTTCATACACATCAATCAAGTGTAACCACACCTCATTTTACAATTCTGGACTACATTCTGTATCTTGCTTTTTGATGAAGCACCTGCTAGATGTATTAATGTGATTCAACATGATGTAATGTAAAATAATTGTCGACACCTCTCTGTAAAAGTAAAACAGTAAAACAAGTGTAATTTGTTTAATCATTTTAACAGTGCAGATTCTGAAGCTTTGGCTAGTAAGCGCATTATGCTAAGAGCTAACACCACAGCTAACACTGCTGTGTGACTATTTTTGTTGGCCCAGCATAAAACCTCATTTGATAAACCAGCGTCTCATCATTTGTTTTCATTCATTGCAATTAACTAATAAATAGCATTTCAAACAGTCACCCGTTCACCAATTCAGCCAGCTAATTTTAGCTGCTCAGAAACTACTGGAAATAGGCTACGTGCTAAATTAACTTGCTGCGGACCAACTATGGCTGGCTTGCTAGATGTTGCCTACTCAGCGTCCATTGCAGGCTTGTCATTCTGGAAGGGGGATCTATCCATCTGTGAGTCCATCCCAAGGTTTATTCGTTTTCCCTCCAAATACGAAGGCTTTCTCAGAATTGTTCCTTGCTTAAATGGGGGCTTTAGACCCCCCATTTACCAGGGAGGGCTGGATTGAACTCGGGTCCTCAGAACTGTGAGGCCACCGCTTCCCAGTTGCAGTCCAAGATAAGGAATGGCGCCTGCATTTCAGGTTTTCTTTTCAGGTTGTCCTGTCGCATCTGCCTTTTTAACCTGTTACACCAATCATTCAAACTTTCTACTGAATTACTAAAGCCACAAACAAATGTGGTTCAATGGAAGTGAAATCAGGCTAAAAAATGTTACTGTGGACATTTCAATGAACGCTCTGAAAACCCTGCCTCCCCGAAATGTTTAGCTCTCAATTAAATACGCTTACACAGAAGGCTCCAAAGCAGAGAGATGAGAATTACCAGCAACAAACATTGCACACACTGTCGTGAGCTGCAGAAAAGCTGCCTGAGTTATGATAGTGACTATGAGCCATGCTGCCAGTACCATTTTGCCACCTCTGAAATTCAGCGCAATAACGCACTTCTGTGGCCGTCGAAGAGTGGACCATAATCAGCCACAGTATAATGACGCACACTAATCCCCTTGGATGATTTTTCTCCCCCTTCTCCTCATCACCCACGATGTGTGGGCCGTAACTGTGAAGCTGACGACCTTAACGCTGTTGTGCCAGACCTCTGGCACCTACTTTAACTCCTATCAAACTGGCAAGGGGTGGCAGAATGGCAGATCCCATCCGGTTCGTCGCTGCCTCTCAACGCAACATATAAGGGGGCAGACAGTGGAGACGCTACAGCCCATATAACACAAAACACAATTTATGCCACCTGGTTGTATCCATGTCTTGACTAGGATTTTATGGTTTTAATCTATAATACTCATTATAATGCCACAAGATAAAAATCAAATCACACTGTGTTGTACTAAAAAAATGTAATGCACGCCACACAAAGGACCAGATCACACACATGCACCCATCCAAAGAGGGATTCAGTATAAAAATGATGCACAAACAGTGCTGCACCTCGGGTGCTGGGGATTGTGGATAGTGCCTTGGTCAAAGGAACCCTGGCAGCAGTCGGAGCTACTAGCAGTCTAGGACTTACAACAACAAGTTGACATTTTTGTCCATAGTGGGATGACAACCATTGCAAATTACATCCCAATGAAGAGAAGGGAGTGTGTGCAAACCTGGTGAAAAACTTCGGGAAAGTTTCAGGGAGTTGTGTGTCCAATTCCACCAGATAGTCTGTTGGAAGAAATATAGGCACAGTCGCTAATAATGACTCTGTCATTTGGCTGCATTAAATGTTATTTGTTGAACATTTTCCAGCTCTTCCCAGAGAACAAACTGGGGTGATTTGTGATATTCTTCTTGCAACCACAAGTGTGAAAACTGAGGGTGTCAAACAGAGGTGTTATTTTTTTCCCTGTGACTGTGTGAGTCATTCTCTTTAGCATTTTAACACTATCCGCCCAGTCTGTGGAACAAGGATCAGTCAGCTGTTAGGAAGAGATCATCATTTGTAGCACCTACGTTTGTAGAAATCACGCACAAGTTTTAATAATTATATTTTCCCAAGAATACCTTAGGAATCTAAATAACCACAGTCAGTAAATTTTGTGATTTATTAAATGTTGTTGCCATGCATGTTAACTTGTAAAGCTGAGATTAATTTCGTTTTTTTTTTCTTACCTGA